>NC_041020.1:20267927-20548713 GCF_004193775.1 Glycine soja | reverse complement strand
GGTTGCTTCCTCCAGAAGCAACCGCCTTCTGGAGGAAGAATCTGGAAGGCCCATGTGGGCCTGGTTGCTATTTACACCCCTTTTTTACTAAATGCACCCCCTTTTGCTTTTTTTGTGATTCTTTTTCCGTAACATTATGAAACTTTACGAATTTCGTAACAATACTTATTTTCTTTCCGTAAGGCTACGGAACCTTATGAATCATATATTTACTCTTTTTTAGCTTTCGAAGAAGTTACAGAAACTCACGGATTGCGTAACAATACTTCCTTTTGGTTTCCGCCACATTACGGAATTTCACAGATCGCGTAACCATGCTTTCTTTTGATTTCTGGCACGTCTCGGGACTTCACATATTGTGCAACAAAGGGTGCTAAGTGCTTCGAAGCGGTCAATCAAAGGTTGCATGCCATCAAGCAATAGTCCCCGAACGAAATTAGGGTATGAGAGTTGGCCCTCCTCCGGGATCAGGGGGTAGCCCAGGAACTGATAAAAGGAAACTACTGGCCCCTTAACCGGGAGTGCAAGTTTCGGTTAAGCATTAAGGGTAGAGGACCTTAAATTCTCTTAATGTGCGGATATGGATCCCAGTGAAGGTGAGAGCACGTAGCCCTCTGAAGGCGAGGACGTGCAGCCCTCTGAAGGTGAGGACATGCAGCCCTCTGAAGGCGAAGACGTGAAGTCCTCTAAAGATGAGGACGTGTAATCCTCTGAAGATAAGGACGTGCAGTCCTCTGAAGGCAAGGAAGTGCAGCTCTCTGAAGGTGAGGACGTGAAGCCCTCTGAAGTCGAGGACGTGTAGTCCTCTGAAATGGAGGATGTGTAGTCCTCTGAAGGTGAGGGCGTGTAGCCCTCTGATGGTGAGAACGTGTAGTCCTTTGAAGGTGAGGGCATGTAGCCCTACGAAGGCGAAGGCGAGGACGTGTTGTCCTCTGAAGACAAGGACGTGTAGTCCTCTGAAGGTTAGGACGTGTAGTCCTCTGAAGGTGAGGACATATAGTCCTCGGAAGGTGAGGGCGTGTAGCCCTACGAAGGCAAGGACGTGTAGTCCTCTGATGGTGAAGGCGTGTAATCCTCTGAAGGCGAGGGCGTGCGGCCCTCTGAAGACGAGGGCGTGCAGCCCTCTGAAGGCGAGGACGTCTAGTCCTCTAAAGGCGAGGAAGTCTAGTCCTCTGAAGGCGAGGAAGTCTAGTCCTCTAAAGGTGAGGGCATGTAGCCCTAGGAAGGTGAGGACGTGTAGTCCTCTAAAGGTGAGGGCATGTAGCCCTAGGAAGGTGAGGACGTGAAGTCCTCTAAAGGTGAGGACATCTAGTCCTCTAAAGGCGAGGAAGTCTAGTCCTCTGAAGGTGAGGAAGTCTAGTCCTCTAAAGGTGAGGGCATGTAGCCCTATGAAGGTGAGGACGTGTAGTCCTCTAAAGGTGAGGGCATGTAGCCCTATGAAGGTGAGGACGTGTAGTCCTCTTAAGCTGAGGGCATGCAGCCCTCTGAAGGTGAGGACGTGTAGTCCTCTGATGGTGAGGATGTGTAGTCCTCTGCAGGCGAGGATGTGTAGTCCTCTGAATGTGAGGACGTATAGTCCTCAGAAGGTGAGGATGTATAGTCCTCTAAAGGCGAGGGCGTGCAGCCCTCTAAAGGTGAGGGCGTGTAGCCCTATGAAGGCGAGGGCGTGCGGCCCTCTGAAGGCGAGGGCGTGCGGCCCTCTGATGGCGAGGACATGAAGCCCTCTGAAGAAGATAGGTACTAGTACCCAAGGGTCCACCCTTATGAGAAATCAAGAGATCGACTTATCGAAAGGGCCGGTCATCCCAAATTCACAAGATTGGACATTTAGATGTAGGAAATCTATGTAGTTAACATGATTTTTAGGGATGCAGATGCATACAACCTTTGTTGTGAAATTTGGTAAATGCGGACTTCATATGAAATAATGCAATGTAATGGAAAGTTGTACAATGTTCATGTCATTCTTTCCTTGTTTTGTGATTTTGATTTTGATTTAATTTTTTTTGGAAAACACAAATTGACTGTCCATTTGAAAAAGGTGATAATTCATGCAACCTTATCCTATCTTTTGCAAATCTCTCCGGGAACTCCCTCTAAGTGTATGTTTTGTTTGATTTAGCCACTTGGCCATTTTGGAGTGATGATAATGAAGCCGTTTGACGTTTAATCAATCCATTGAAATCCTAGGGTTTGTCCCCCCCTTTTTTTGTTTAAAAACATCGACGGGTGAGAACTTTTGATCTGCCCCTATGTTCACTTGAGGCTTATGCACGATGCCCCTCATTGCCCCAGTGTAAGGCTTTGAGGTACCAATTTTTATCTTTCGTCATGACCTTGTAGTTGGGAACCTATTGGGTGAGAACTTCTAATCTGCCCCTAGGTTTACTTAAGGATCATGCACGGTGCCCCTCATTGCCCCAGTGTAAGGCTTTGAGGTACCAATTTTTATCTTTCGTCATGACCTTGTAGCTGGGAACCTATTGGGTGGGAACTTCTAATCTGCCCTTAGGTTCACTTGAGGTTCATGCACAATGCCCCTCATTGCCCCAGTGTAGGGCTTCGAGGTATCAATCGTTGTCTTATTTTCACAACCTTGTAGCAAGGAAGAACGAAAGAAGCTATTGATTCTCGAGAAATAATTGAAGGATTTTTTTTCAGTTGATGGATTAAGTCAAATGACTCCTATTCTCGATAATTCACTTCTCTCTAAAAAAGACAAACTTTCCAGAATGATAAAATGAGGTCACATGAATGTTTATATTTTTACTTGAAAACACAGTCAATCAAATGCCTTTTTCCAACGTGCAGGACGAGTAATCTCTGATTGAACGGTCTTGGAAGTCAACACTCAGGAGCGCAGGTCGCTTTGAGCAAACAAACCAATGGCTTACACTCACATTCCGGTGGAAGTTGAATAAGCAAAAATGTGTTTGTGAAAGGATGAGAGAGACAAAGGATGTCAAATTCATCCATTATTTAGCATTGTAATTGTGGTTTACAATAATGGCATAAACTTGAAAATCCTGATGAGTCATTAGAGACATCTAACAACAGCTTTCAAAATTTCCCCATGTGTGGTGTCGCTTGTCAATGTTAGGATTCACAAGCGATTCTCCTCAAATTTCAGCCAGCCCGCATCAATTAGACTTTGCACCTTACGCTTCAAGGTCATACAATGCTCAATGGAATGTCCCAGAATTCCTACATAATATGCACATGTTGTGTTCGAGTCGTATCCTCGGAAAAATGGAGGTTGAGGAAACCTAGCAGGGGTTATGGCAACCATTGAATTATCGAGTGGATATGGGAGCAAGTCAGCATAGGACACCGAAATTAGGGTGAATTCTATAGGCTTTTTGCTGCAAGATTCCTTCCTTGGTTAGTGTTTTGGTTCGTGCTAAAGGTGGTGTTTAGCATTGGTTGTGTGGTAGGTGGGTTTTGTGGTTGATTTAGGGATGGCCTTTGTGGATAACTGGGTGGTAAGTAAGGAGAAGGGTTGAGTAATGACATTGTTGGGTTGGTGGGAAACTTGGCCGTATAGGAATGGTAGTCATAGCATGGGTTTCTCCGTCATCCTCACCCTCTTCATTTGCCCCAGTTTTGCCATTTGTCCAAGCAGGATGATTAAATTTGCCTCTTTTCAGACCCACTTTGATCCTTTCGTAAGTGAAAACTAAATTAGCAAATCTTGAAGGTGTGCACCCCACCATTTTTCATAGTAAAGCATTGGTAATGTGTCTACTATTATTGTGATCATTTCTTTCTCCGTCATTGAGGGAACCACTTGGGCTGCCAGATCCCTCCACCTTTGGGTGTATTCTTTGAAAGATTCATGCCCCCTTTTTGCACATGTTTTGTAGTTGCATCTTATCCGTAGTCATATCAGAATTGTACTGATACTGCCTAACGAAAGCAACCATTAGGTCCTTCCAAGAATGGACTCAGGAAGGTTCCTAAGTTAGTATACCAGGTGACAGTTGTCCCAGTAAGACTTTCTTGGAAAAATGTATCAGCAATTTCTCATCTTTTGCATATGCCCCCATCTTCCGGCAACACATCTTTAGATGGTTCTTAGGGCAAGTAGTCCCCTTGTACTTGTCAAAGTCCGGCACCTTGAACTTGGGAGGGGTGATGATATTAGGTACTAGGAACAACTCTTCTAGGTTAGCAAAGGCATAATCTTGGCCTCCTTCAATGGCCTTGAGCCTTTCCCTTAGATGATCCAACTTCTCCCGTTTCTACCATAGCATGAGGGTTTTTACCCGCTGTGGAATGCAAGGGGTGTGGTTGTGGGTGATACTGAGGGCCCTCCAAAGTGTTTTGCAGGGGTATATCACCAACTGCTTACCCTTCATTGGCATATTCGAGGCAAGGCTCGAAGTTGGCTAGATTGTGGCGGGGCATTCCATGTGTCTCCCCCATGGGTTGAGAGACATGTGCATGATCAGATTGAGGTTGTTGGCTTTCAATGAGTATGGGAGCGGAGTTATTGACATCCTCCTAGGGAGGCGAGTCATATGGCGGGAAGGCGTGCTTGTTTTAAATTTGCACATCATGGGGCCGTCCGTACTTCCCAAATCTTTGCCCACCATATCTGAGGTTGGATGATTCATTTGGTTGAGATCAGATGGGGGCATCGAGTTCACCTTAGCAACAGCGCTGGTAGCGGCAACTGCAACCATATTGGCTTCCATTATCTTCTTCATGCTCATCATGGCCTCCACCATTGTGGCGATTTTCTCTTTCATGGCCTTCATGTCGGCCTTCATCTGCTCTTGCACCTCCTCTACTTCACCCATTACTCTAGCTCTAGCACGGGTTCGGTAAGCCGCACTGACCTCCATTATCTCCTTTATGCTCATCATGGCCTCCATCATTGTGGCCATTTTCTCTTTCAAGGCCTCCATGTCGACCTTCATTTGCTCTTGCACCTCTTTTACTTCACCCATTACTCTAGCTCTAGCACGGGTTCGGTAAGCCTCACTGACCTCCATTATCTCCTTTATGCTCATCATGGCCTCCATAATTGTGGCCATTTTCTCTTTCAAGGCCTCCATGTCGACCTTCATTTGCTCTTGCACCTCTTCTACTTCACCCATTACTCTAGCTCTAGCAC
The DNA here is from genome assembly GCF_004193775.1 of Glycine soja. Classification (NCBI taxonomy): domain Eukaryota; kingdom Viridiplantae; phylum Streptophyta; class Magnoliopsida; order Fabales; family Fabaceae; genus Glycine; species Glycine soja. Next base: position 20,543,594 of record NC_041020.1, on the reverse strand, counting down.
AGGTTCGGTAAGGGTGTCGTAAAGCGTGTTTTTTTCTTTTTGATAATAATGATTAAGTTCATTTTTTTTTCAAGGAAAGAATGCAATGAGCAATGCAACCAATGAAAAGCATGGATGTATGCGAATGATGCACAGTTGAAGTATTGTGAATTTTTACGCAGGACATGGGGTTGAATCAATTTAGATTTTTCAACATGGTTCATGACATCTTGGTCAAGGTGAAACTGAAAGTAACAAGGACATCAACAATCCTAAATGTGTTTGGCAGTAGACGAAGCAGTGATGTAACTCGATTCATCTTTTGCCCCAATTTTTGCAAGATGGTTACTTCCATACTTCAACTTGACTTGATGAACTTTTTTCGAAAAAGCATGAGCTTAGTTCAATCCTATAATCCAAGGAATGGTAATTCTGATCACCAATACTTCAACAACCTTTCATAGGGATGAATGACTCGGGCATACTTTAAGCTATGCATGGAAAATGTAATTATGAAATTGAGATGCCCGAAGAAACATCATTTCCTTGTTAACCATGCATTAGGTACCATGTTCAATCATTTTGTTTTTAAGTGAAACGGGTTTATGATCCCAACATGGTTGGCTCATGGTACCGAATATATGCAACTAAGAATGCATCGTGAATTTTCATGCTTCCCCATTTTGTTTTTGTTTTGCAGAGGAAAATGCAAGGATCATGCATGAGCGAACATGAAAACAAAAGGTATGCAGTTTGTAGAACAAAAAGTATATTGAACACATATGCATGATGATGCAATGATTCATGCAAAATGTGAGGCTGGAATATGATAACGGACAAATGCAGGAATGATATGTTCATTATGATGCCATGAAGAGATGCTTATACGACGCATGATATGAATGCATTTACGGACACGAGAGCCCGGAAGATTATCTCTTCTTACTTGCGCATTTGGGGGCGCAGTGCCCCATGTGTACAGTTAAGAAGGTGATATGGACCTTCCGGCTTCCCGTGACAAAGGACGAGACCAACATACAATGCCTGCTAGAGATAAAATGTGGGAGTGACTTGATTCGCACTGATCTTTGGAGTAAAAACGCGGGATAAACTCATTTTATTCAGAAAGTTTATAACTAGTCAAGATTTGAGCGACAATACAAACTTCCTAGCGGTTTCTAATTATATGGGTCATTAAGTCTATCATACGTGTTTGCCATCGCTTTAGCCTTGGCTAGTAATCGGGGAAGCTCTTGACTCCCATTCAAGGTAAGAGCGAATCGGTCCATCCACATCGTTGCCTCTTGATGTAGCGAGTCGATCACCCTTCCTCTAGCCTCCTTTTCCGCGTACACTTGGGCATACTCGTCCGCCACTCTATGCTCGTGGGCCGTGGCTAGATTTAGTTCTTCTTGGTACTTGCTGATGATGGCTAACATGTTGGTCTCTATCTTGCATAACCGCTGAGACAAACTTTTCTTGGACCTCGAGCAAGCCTTCAACTCATCCTTCAAGATCAAATTGTCTACTCGCGATTGGTCCCTTTCCTCTCTCTGGAGCTTAAGCTCGTTGTTACTGCCCCACAGAGCCCCTCGGAACTTGTTCCGACCGTGTTCTTCCCTACGAGCCCTCTTGGTTTCTCGTTCCAAGGCTTTGGTGGTAGCCACATTTACATCTCTCAGTCTGGTATTCTATTTTCAGATTTTCAGAGTTGCTGATTTGAACCTTTCTTTAACTGTTTGGGCTTGCTCGAGTTCCGCCCTAAGGGCCTGCACTTCTTCGTCTTCCTTCAGTGCCTCAACTTCCTCTCTTTTAGTGGTTCTCAAACTTGGGAGGCAATCCAAACCTTGCACGTGGGCTTTTAACCACTTACGATAGCCACCGATGGGCCCATTGTTACTGCCCCTGAGTTCCTTGTCCTTCTTTTGCAACACCTCCCATGCCTTGCGGACCTTCTGAAGTGTCTCCACGTTGGTCTTATTGAAGCCTCGTGAAATGACAGGTGCGAGCTCATCCTCTAGTGGTGCCCCTCTCATAGGGTAGCCAAGTTGTCTTATAGCAAGAACGGGATTGTAGCTGATGCAACCCCTCGTCCCCATCAAGGGAACATTTGGAAATCCTCCGCATGAAATAAGAACTCCGGTTCTTCCTTCCTTCCATCGAGGGAACCAGTTGACAGACGCTCTTTCTTTGTTTGATAAGAGTTAGTCCCAATTTGCGCCTCCTTTCTCTGTGCATGAACGGTGACCTTCTAACGGGCAAACATGCCTTACCTCCTGGCGAAAAAAGTGTGAAACCAACCATACATAAAGAGCAGGAGTACAACAGACAATCCTCGTACTGCTCTTCTCACATCTTCATTCGAAGGTGTCATATAGGTCGGCTAACATAGCGACAACCGGGCTTTCCTTGTGGTTATGATAGGCGAGAAAAGCATCAATCACTGCCAGGTCCACCAACCCATCCGCATTCAGAAAGAGGACTCCTCCAAAGATCAACAGTGCGAGAACGTGTATGAACGGGGCCCATTCGCTTCTACCTGCCAAGATTCTTGCTTTTGCCTCCAAACATTTTCTCTGTATCCCGACCACCCTTTTTTCGACTTGCTTTTGGCGGTCTAATTCCTACGCCGAGATTTGAACTATTTTAGAAATTCTAACTAATGAGGGATAGAACCCTGAGAAGAGGTATGGTTTCCTTCCCCCTAGAGGACATCCTAGGATTTCTTCGAATTCTTCCACCATGGGTGATAGCTGGAAGTGCCCAAAAGTGAAGCACCTCAACGGCTGATCATAATACTGGGCGAGGGAGGCAATGAACTCGGTGGAGACTTCTACCATGGCTAGGTCCCAGATTTTACCGTAAGCTTTGCGAAAAGCTTGCCGCTGGAGCTGACCCATTAACTACCCTAACTCCTTTAGACTAGTGGTCCCTAGGCTCTTGACCTTGACTTGATAGAACCTCTTTTTAAGCAAAGGTGTTTGACTTGATCCCATGTTTTACTAAAGTAAAACAAAATCGGTGCGAATCAAAACTCTGACATCTATCATGGGTGAAATGGATGAATGCATGAAGAGATGCATATGACACAAATGCAATTTATGAATGCGGGAGCCCAGGAAATTGTCTCCTTTTTAGATACAACGTCTCGGGGTAGCACGGTGCCCGACGTATGTATTTAAGAAGGTGAGACGGACCCTTCGTTGGTTTGCCAAAGAGAGGGGATCAAGACAGAACCCGTGCATGATGCATATGCGAAAGGCACAACATGTGGATGTTCACAAACAAATACAAGCAAAAGGGTACATGACACTTATGTATGGCAGTGTGAAAAATGGCACGTAGCGTGTTTACTCCGTGCCCCTATTTTAGGGACCTACAAGGGAGGGAGCTAAAAAGGCCTTTAGTGATATTTCCCAAGGTGGTCATATCTATCTTGATTGTCTCTAGAGGTATCATCCCCTTCAAAGAACATATTGCAGCAGTAGGGACTACTAGCAACAATATGTTATCAAAGAGAAAAACTCTAGATGAGGGTTCACTGTAATCAAGCAAGTCGGAGACCTAGCATGATCACAGATTCACCTCCACTTCTTATGTTCCCTTTTTCAAATCACCGTGTGTGCAAATAGTGTTGGTGTTTGTGTGCATCAAATGAAAATATTTACCTCATGCATACCTTTTAAAACACACTAAAAGCATCAAAGAGTTATATACACAAGAACATAAGGAAAATAAAGGGAAACCAACAAAGGAGGATGTCATGATAAAACATTGCACAAGATTAAATGGCCTAACTCTCAAAAAATAGTCCCCAGTGGAGTCGCCAATTGTCGCAACCTACCCTTCGACGGGAAGGCTCCCGGGTGCATCTTCCAAGAAAGGAATACGCGCGAAGTCGCCACCAACGTTTATTTGAGGAAAACGTCGGAAAAACCGGAAAAGACGTGATCTACGAACTTTAAGTGAAAGGTTCGGGAGTTGTATTTACGCACGAAGTAGGTATTAGTACCCCACACGTCCGTCACAAGAGACGGCAGCCTTTAATCAAATGTGCAAATATGACTTCAATTTATGTTATCTTCCCTTTTTACGTTCTTATGTCTTTTTTATGCCTTTTTATATTTTTATCCTTTTGTGGTCGACAAGGGTGTTTCCCTTTGCTCCTACGTATTCCTCAATTGTGATGAGAAAATCAGACCTACGTAGTTCTTTTGTGAACAAAGCGTTTTGGTTAAGTTATTTTTTTATCCTTTTTTGCAAGATATGTTTTTATTGAATGAAAGGTCATTTAAGGCGTTGCACCATTAGACAATCTTTCGATTCTTTTGAAAAGTGAGAAAACATTAAGGCATTGGACCATTAATGATTTCTTTATTTTTGAAAGAGGTAACAAAGTTACATATTTATTTTAGGTTTTTTAGAAATCTACACTTAACCAATAAAAGCGGAAAAGACCATTTCAAGGCGTTGGACCTTTGAAAATGGCTTTTTTAGGCAATGACAAAAGTTTGGTTTATGAATTGATTTTAGTCTTAGTTTCACTTTGGTTATTAGTCGATTCAATTTAAGAAAGAGAAATCCCAAAGAAACACGTCCGATTGATTTTTTTTATTTATTTTACTAAAAAATGTTTTTGATTATTATATTATTATTTTACCTCTTTTGGTTTCCAACGTGGTTACGACATGACCGAACGGTCGGATTTCATTTTAACAGAAATTAACGGATGTTACAATTCAAATGATCGGTGAAAAATTATTTTATTTTTCGATTAGGCGAGAAAATGACTTAAGTAAATGACTAAAGCACGTTAAAAACAGAAGAAAAGAAAACTGAAAGTAAATGAAATTAAAGTGAAAGTACACAAAACAAGAAATGAAGTGAAAGTCTCGAATTCGAAAACTTACCCATTGAAGAACGAAGAACGAACGAAGAACGGATGAAGAACGGTGAAGAACGACTAAGAATGATGAAGAATTTCCACAAAATCGCTTACGGAAGCATTACGGAAGCACTTCGACTCGATTTTTCTTCACGAAAACGTGTTTTTTGCCCAAAATAGCCGAAATGCATAGTCAAGGGGTCTTCAACATTTTGAAACAGCTCCCCCTTCCCCTATTTATAGGAAAAAAGGGAAGTGCTTGCCGCCCAGAGACTTAATGAAGAAGATTTCTAAGCGCACCCGAATTACTAAGTTCACCCCCCTTTTCGTATTTTACGGAAAAGTTACGGAAGCCTTACGAAAGTGTTACAGATTTGATCTTCATCTTTTTTCTCTTCCCTTTCACTAATGTTAAGTGGAATATGCTTACCCAAGGTTTTCAGAAATTTTACGGAAGCATTACGGAAGCAACGGAAGCCCCGGAAACTATTTTTCAAAAACGTGGAGGAGCTTACCGCACAGTTGCTTCCTCCTTAAGCAACCCAACTAACCCAACTTCCAAAATGTTCCAGAAGAACCTAGACTCGAATTGCTATTTACACCCCTATCTTGATAAGTTCACCCCACCTTCTTTCGTAATTTACGGAAAAGTTACGGAAGCATATATGACTTAACTTTCATCTTTTTTTCTCTTCCCTTTCACCAATGTTAAGTGGAATATGCTTACCCAAGGTTTTCAGAAATTTTACAGAAGCCAGGGAAGCCCCAGGAACCATTTTTCAAAAACGTGGAGGAGCTTGTCGCCCAATTGCTTCCTCCTTAAGCAACCCAACTTCCAAAATGTTCCGGAAGGGCCTAGATTCAAATTGCTATTTACACCCCTATCTTGATAAGTTCACCCCCCTTCTTTGCTGATTCTTTTTCCGTAACGTTACGGAACCTTACGGATTACATAACGATACTTGTTTTCTTTCTGTAATGTCACGAAACTTTACGGATTACGCAACCACCCCTTCTTCGGCTTCTGGAATGTTACGGAACTTTACAGATTGCGCAATAATGTTTCCTTTCGAGTCCCGACATGTCACGGAACTTCACGGATTACTTAACGATGGGTGTCAAGTTCCTCGAAGCGGTCAAGCAAAGGTTGCATGCCATCAAAAAATCGTCCCTAGACGAAATTAGGGTATGTCACTTTCCAAATTATATCTGAGAGAAAGAAAATTACTACTCAGGGAAATGATCAATTTAGTTGCAGAGATGCTAGAACATAAATACTTATATGGAGAAGGACTATGAATGAGTGATCAATAAAGTGATATTTGAGATTTTTGGAAATTGCCATATGTCAGATAAGAGGTAAATTATATATCTAAGTTTAAATCTATGTAAACTTATGGATATTAATTACTATCTATCTATAAATTCAATTCTATAAATATTATCAGCAATGCTATGTAGCACGAAAGTTTTATGCATGAACACTATAAGAAAATAAAAGTTGAAATGTGATTGGTCGAGTTTAGATGAACAATTTTGTAATCAAATCCTTTGACACAAATTAATGGTGGTGAGAGGTGGTAAAGCATTTCGTGCCAGAACGAATTCGTACTGATAAACATTTTCCAAATATTATATAGTGAGATATAATGGAGCTTTGGAAATTAATGATAGCAAGCTAAGATTTAGTGCAACTTACCATGACAGAGAGGTGAGAAATATATAACAATGTTTAAGCCTGCTCCCATAACACCAACAGCACCACCACGAGCTTCTCCTTGCAATGCTAATTGAGTAGTAGCTACTGCTTCTGCCGAAATTGCCACATCCAAAATCACAGCCAAAATGGCAGTCCTACCCTGAAATCATATTCAAATTAATCTATCACCACTTAACAATAAACGGGATTTTGTAAGGTGAATTAATTAGAAACTGGCTTATATAGTTATAATATAATTAATTCATTAATATAGTACATATAAGGTAAGTTGGATGGTTAAGAAAAAAGAGGAGAGAAAAAATAAATTTGATTTTCTCTCCTAATAAAACTAAGAATATTAATAATTAACATTTGTTCTTTAAAAAAATGAAATATATACTACATACCCTTATCCCTTTTGGAGCATATATGAGAAATAGAATAACATAGATTGTCTCCACCACAATGCCAAAGCCATTGACAGTAGCCACGAGGTACTCTCTAGCCTTTATGATTCCATAGTAAGTCCATAAGGAGCAATTAAGCAATGTGCAAATGTAAGGAAGGCTCAAGAAATCTTCCGTAGATCCGTGCTTCTTTATTTTAATATTTTCCAAAACGTAGGTCTGCATCCTTTTATTTAATTTATGTATCATCCAGTAGCAATAAATATGAGATATATTATAATCTAGAAAGCAAATTAAGCAATGAAAAGTGAACTCTGCAATATTAGTTGATAGACTATTTACTAATAAACAAAAATTTGTATTTTGAATATTTGTTTATTATCACTTACATGATGTGCTGGGGCTTCGAAATGATAGAATAAGTGTGGAAGTTTCTGGTGGGGTTGAACCAGAGATAGAACTGTTGCTCCCTGTTACCTTTGCCTTGGGTGAAGATGTTTGTGCGCAGAATATAAGGGTCCCCACTTAGGTTTCGCAAAAACTCAAAATGAATCTCATCATGTGTTGGCCCTTGGGATGACAACTGCACCGCAGAAAAATGGAATTACTATAGTTGTTGAAATGACCTTTGTGTGTGGTAGCAGCACAAACAACTCCACAAAGAAAAGGACATCATTTTGGGAAATTGTGATGTTTGTTTAGCTTACTTTCATTTCTTGAAGAGCATGCAAAAGTGGAAAAAAGACTTTATAACTATAACAATGAAGCAAGGGAAATGAAGACAACCTTAATAATTTGCCCCGGTTCACCCTCTTCTCTACTCTTGACATGCTTTGTCTTCAAATTTAAATCTTTCACTATAACACTGTTGTCATGCTTGAAGATTTCAGTAATCTCCCCAACTTTACCCCTTTCTCGTCCAAATATGACTTAAACCGCATCTCCTGCATTTTGTGCAAGATAGGAAGACTGTTTGGTTTACACTCCTTCCGCTCCCATCGTTTAAGCTGCCAGAGGAGAAACAGAAAATATATTACACAAAACATTAAGGATAGCTACATAATATATTTGAGTACAACTATGTCTAGATACTCTGTTTTGCAATATAAATTTAGAGAAGCTTTCAGACTTGTTTTGTTTACATTAACATGAAAAAGGTTCATAACTCATTGTAAAGACAATTGAAAACGGATCCCAGTAAATACAAAGCAAAATAACGCTCACAAAATTTGGACAGGTTACAAAATGTGTGTTTTAAACATTGTTATATACACTTCTTTTGAACAGGGTTTTTAAATACAAAGCAAAATAACGCTCACAAAATTTGTAGAATTCTTTATATCAAGTGTGGATCAAATTTGAATCACAAGCATTGACTGGATCAAGTTCAATTGTGCTCTTAGATACCAACAAAATATATTTTAAACAAATTGATTTTTTTAAGTGCCACCAAGTACCAACAAACAATGAACTCCAAATGACTGCACATGCAGTGTTCTTCAGTCCATTTTGATTGAGCTTAACAAAATTTGAAAAGAATAATCATTGGTCATGGATAAGGCAAGAATCTGATACTAACACTCATTACAATGGGACATTGCTTCTCTGTTGACTTACCCTGCATATGACAAAGATAATATAATATCAATTATCAAGTTAGTCTACAAAACTCTTGAGTACTGTAGGAATTATGAAATTTAGTAACAAACTTGATTTATTTTATCCTTAATGACCATTCAATTCGTTTGTCAGACAAAATATTATTATAGTTGTTACTTTAAATGAAACAACAAAATGATGAGCAAAAGAAATTTAATTAGCCTAAAATTTAAAAGATTATATTAATAAGAAAAATCACGGTAAATTTTTTGGAGACATTGAGACAATTTGAACCAAATACACACTAAAAGGAACACAAAATCATAGCTGCAGTATGACTTAAAAATATTCATTAAAAGATGATTAGCAATTTTTTGAATAAAGCCAAAGTTTTTCAGACCTAATATAGTGGAAAAATAAAGATAATAAAATAATAAAACAACAAATCCTCCGGAAACATCCTAGGAAGTTTTAAGTAAATCAATGTTACTAACATTACGCATTTCTATGAAGCAATGGGTTCGTCTATACCATTGGTAGAACTTGTGAAACCACGACTGATCCATAACGGAATGAATGGAAAGGAACGCCCTACTCGTTCGGCTCACAACAATCCAATTAGTTCACTGGACAATAAAACATTACACATTCCATCTTCGGAAACCAAGACTTTTGATGTTATTTGACGCACAATAATTTCTATGCGCACTACTGGTGGCAAGACGATGGTATTTCAATGATGTCTTGCAAGGAAACATTTAAAAAAATTACTGAACAACGTGAATGAAAGATCCGTGGGTGAGATCCTGGATCATCACAGTTACAATGGAAGTTGGAATTATCATAATACAATCCTTGCATCCTGCAGGACAATGTACCAAACTGGCTTATTGCAAAATTGCCTAAAATTAATCATAATACGATCCTTGCATCCTGCTGGACAATATAATCCAATACATATAAAATTAATCACAAAACAATGCCTAAAACTGGCTTATTGCAAAATTGCCTAAAAATTTAAGATGCTTTGTTTGGCCATAAAGAAATCAAACCTGTGCATATGCTTAACAAAATCATCTATTAAAACAGGCCAAGCACATGCAAGCAAAAAGAAAAAAAAGAGCATTGCGTCAGTTAGTCAAAACACTCCACACCCAAAATTGAAAATTTATTTATTTATTGAAAAGAAACTATATAATCAAGATCAAGCACATACAAACCAACAGTTTTTCAAATTGAAAAATAAAGAAGTTATTATTAAATCCAAAATCCATTAAAAAAATACAAAGGGGTTAAATCCAATTAATGGAGGAAAAAAAATCGACATGCAAAAAAGGAGAGTGGAAAAAAATGGCAAAAGCTGGGAACTTGAAGTGAGTCTGTGTGTCACAGACCCTAAGACACAGTGGGAAGTGTAGCTATAGTATCATAGTATGAGAAAAGGATTCAAATTTACCCACACTTGCAGCATAGTTGAGCGAATCCACCAGATCGCAGAGGCCACCCCTTTCTCCATTCGTGAGTGCACGAACCATTCACAATGCAAATGTCGAAACCCATTAATCCAAATTGCAAAATTCCACTGCCAAATACACATAATCCAAAACCCAAATCAAATTCAAAACCCTAAAGCAAAAACCACAACAACAAAAAATTTAAACCTGTCACACACTAAAATTACCCAGAGTCCATACATACCCATGCACAAAGTCTCAAGATTCACAAAGGGGAAAAACCAAAGGGTAGTAAAAAAAACAAACTTTAAGTATTTAAGCATAAAGAAAACAAAACCCAGACCTGACATGAAAAACACCAAAAAAAAAAAGAAAGGAAAGAAACGGAGAAAGCAAAATGAAGAAGAAACAAAGGCAACAAAGAAGAAAGAAAGCAAAACGCAACGAAGAAGAAAGAAAGGAAACGCAGTTGGTGAAGAATGGACGGGCAATACAGCAACACATGACACCTGTAAGCAATTTAAGAAAAAAAAAGACGCGTGCAATAATACGTGGAGCAACCAACAGGTCTGGAAGTGTGATACAAAAATGCCCAAAAAACCAATAAATTGAACACATGTCAACAACTAGAGCATGGGCATAATAGCCTTTTCCATATACATCTCATTTATAAGACTTAGTATAGATAATAATAATAATAATAATAATAATAATAATAGTAGGTAATTGATGACTAAAATATGCTTACTAAAAAATAGTAATGTTTTCAAATTAAAATTACAAGGATATAAAGGAAGAATAATTTTTTAAAATCTTTCCTTCCATTATGTAATAAATAAGAAAATTACTACCTCCCTTCCCATTTATTAAAATTCCTCTCACCCCCTCTTTAAAAAAACAAATACCCTCTTCACTTTTATTTATCAAATATTATTGACTAATTTATGCTTATTAAAAAAATTAGTTAAACTTAATTATTAACATTAAACTTGTTTGTAATTATATATTTTCAATGAGTGTTGCTAACTATTTACACATATAACATTTTACACATCTCAATAAAAATACTTTTTTTTTAATTATTAAAGCAATGCCAAAAGAACACTAATTAGCATTTGTCTTTCCAAATTTGTCCTTAATGTTATTGGAAGTCTATCTATCTTATTCCATCTCCATAAGAGAGAGAAATCAAGTCTTATAAAAAGAAATATTTTTTTTCAAAACTTCATCTTAAAAATAAGGACGGAAGATCGTGTAGTTCCCTTACTCAAAAATAAATCTATGAACTAACTTTTTTCTCAATATCATATGACATGTATTTTGTATGTTGTTATTATAATAATGGTTAATGTTAATTAGTATAAAATTATGTAAAATTAGTTGGATTTGTTATTTTATTGTAATGATTAAAGTGATAATCAGTGAAAATTTAATTTGTATAAAACTAATTATATGTTTATTAGTTAATTTTAATTTTATATGTAAAAATAGTAATTTTTAAAAAATTATTATTTATTAAAGTTTAACATTTAAACAGTTATAAAAAAATTCAGCCTAGGATTTATGAATCCATCAACTACAACTAAAGTGGACATAAATGTAGCTAATTCTCACTATCATAGTATTCAATATCGTTGTTATGTGGAAAAAGGAAAATATTTAAGCAACCGACCCTTCTAGCATCCTGCCAAAAACAACAACTAATTGCATGCATCATCTCTTTTAATATGAAACGTTTTTTATTAAAAAAAAAAGAAGAAGAAGAAAAAGAAAGAAGTATTTAATAGCATGGCCCATAAAGTTTTATCACCAAAACAATGTTATTTATAATGAAATAAATGGCATTTGCAAGAGACTCAAGGCAGTGCAATACCCAAAATGAAGCTCACTACCATCTTAATCTTCTTCATCTTTGCCCTTCCGTTCACATTTGCTAACCTGCGCGTTGGATTCTATACCGCAACATGTCCAAGAGCAGAGACAATTGTAGGTGAAGTTGTGCAAAGGCGTTTCAGCCAGGATAAATCCATTGTCGCAGCCCTTCTTCGCATGCACTTTCACGATTGCTTTGTTAGAGTAAGACCAAAACTATATATACTCGTTGAAAAACGTGTTAATTAGTTCGTATTTACACACTCATTTTCTTTCAATATATAGATGAGGTTATTTAAGTTAATTAATTTCTATCTGATTAATGCTATCTATGCCATGTTGTTACGTACGGTTTTAAATTGTAGTTACAGCTTAATTTATTGTCATCATTAATAGTATTAAAAAAATTATGATGTTGTGGTCACAAATAACTTTTTAAAACCATAAAAGTGGATAAATTGTGACTTTGTTAATACGTAGGAACTAAATACCCGTGTGAGGGAGTTTACAACACGCCCACACCCTATTTAATAAATTAAACTGGTGACTGATAATTTAAGTTAATTATGATGTTTTAAGTTAATTTCTTTTAAAAAATTATGTATAAATGTGACTGATAATGCCACAATTACCATGTTTCATGCAGATCGATTGTCGAAATTATGATGTTATATATAATTAATATTTTTTAGCATTTTGGTTTCAGGGTTGTGATGCCTCAATACTAATAGATCCAACAAGCACTAGAACATCAGAGAAGATTGCAGGGCCAAACCAAACTGTTCGTGGATTTGAGATCATTGATGAAGCAAAAGCAATCTTAGAACAAGCGTGCCCTTTAACTGTTTCATGCGCAGATATCATAGCACTTGCCACAAGAGATGCAGTGGCACTGGCAGGAGGGATAAGGTACAGCATCCCCACGGGAAGAAAAGATGGTCTATTAGCCGATCCTTCCTTAGTAATCCTTCCAGCACCATCATTGTCTGTACAAGGTGCTCTTCAGTTTTTCACCGCAAGAGGGTTGACACTAGAGGACATGGTGACCCTTTTGGGAGGACACACCGTTGGTTTTGCTCACTGTAGTGTGTTTCAAGAGAGGCTTTCAAGTGTTCAAGGAAGAGTTGATCCTACAATGGATCCTGAATTGGATGCAAAGCTGGTGCAAATTTGTGAGTCCAATAGGCCATCATTGAGTGACCCTCGTGTGTTTTTGGATCAAAACTCTTCTTTTTTATTTGACAATCAATTTTACAACCAAATGAGGCTTAGGAGAGGGGTACTTCACCTTGATCAGCAATTGGCTTTCGACTCATTGTCAAGGGACATTGTGGAGGATTTTGCGGCAAATGATGGTACATTTCAAGAGAGATTTGCAAATGCCATGATAAAGTTGGGGAGCATTGGTGTTTTGGATGGAAACGAAGGTGATGTAAGAAGGAATTGCAGGGCTTTTAATATTCCTCTGTAGAATGTGCTATTGCAATATTACAGAGAAATGCCTATGCAAAATCAATAATAACATTTGAACGTTATATTTGTTAACTTTTTATTTTTAAAAGCTAAAAAAAAATCCAGATAGTTTTTTCTTTTCTGAGAGGAAAAAAATACAAAATATAAAGCAATGTACTCCATCAAGTCCTTTTTAATATGATATTTAAGGTTTTGGCATTGGTATTAAAAAATCTAATTAATACTTTAAATTTCATAAAATATATTACGTGTAACTTCCTAATTAATATACCCTTTATATATCTCTATAATTTGTTAAACTTTTTCTCACTACAAGAAAAATGACTTTTGCCTACGGACAAAAATCATCACTAGATGTTAAAAATACGTAGGTAAATGTAATAAAGACTTTGTTCTACGGATATTTTGATCGTCAACTTTGAGGGGACATACAGTGATGGATTATAGTCTGTTAGTGGAGGTTTTACCTACGGATTTACTTTCACCTACAATTACATTTGATTGTCGCTATATATCATTCATACAATTCACAATATGTGTAGGTAAAAACCATTAACTTATTTCTACAATCTCTAACTGTAGGTCAAAACATTAACTTGTACCTACAACCTCCAACTGTAGGTAAAAGTCATTAACTTATGCTTACCTACAATAATCATCTTGTGTGAGTGGTTTCCCTGAAATTCTCCCCACAAAATCATCTTCTGTTCATTTTCACTGAGTGTCATGCTATAAGTTTGGTGTAAGTTGTGAAGAGAAACCAATAATCAATGAAACAATGAAACTTTCATGCTAGAACATGCCTGATAATTAATGGAAAATTAATACAAATGTTAAAGGATGGAACTGACATTCACTAACAAAAATGGATAAAAAAATGTTGTTTAAAAGAGTTGAAAAATTGTTGTTGACAAATCCAACAACCAGTGTTGTATCCAGTTAAGTTACTTATCTTCATGATATATTTTAATTGAGTTTTTTATCTCAGATATATAGAGAGCTTAACACGTTCATGCTATAAATTTATTTATTTTTTATTTGGAATGTATGTGGAGGTTTCTATTAGTATATATACGAAATAGCTGAATCATCTTACTGTGAAAACTTTATTTGGTAAACATCTTAGACCCAATGAAGAATAACATTATTTTGTATACCGGGTATCAGCCCATTCCCACTGACCCAAAACATCTAAAAGTGCTATTAACAATTCAACACAATCCCCTAACTACCCACCACACATAATTCTACACAAATATGCCATCTTTTCTAGATTCTTCAAACCATAACCAAACTCAGTTTTACAAACTTCAAAGGACAAAAGTTGCACAAGTATAATCAATGGCTATGCTTATGGATTATGAAGCAGTCTTTTATTAAGTAACAGGAAAATTACATAAATGAACACTTTAGATTTGTCCTTACCTCTAAATATTCATCCATCCCATATTTGGAGTCTTCTCTTCTGAGGCCAGACTGTTTAAAACCACCAAATGGAGCCACCTACATCAACACATGCACATAGATAAATGCATCAACAAAAATTCCATTGTTACTTGATATCACTTAATAAGGAATGAGATGCACCTCAGTTGAAATTACTCCTTCATTAACACCCACTAGTCCATATTCAAGAGCCTCAGCCACACGCCACGATCGTTGGATACTGTTTGTAAATACATATGAACCCAAACCTTCATATGTACAAGCAATTCCATGTTCCAAAGTTTCACAGCATTAAACCAAGAGTGACCAAATATGACAAAACTATTAACCTAGGCTGTATAGGAGGGGGAGGGAGAGCAAAAACCATTCTTCAAGGCTGTATAAAGAAGAACCAAACGAACGACCTGTGTTAGTGTCGTTAGCAATTCTGATAGCTTCCTCTTTAGTTTTGAATCACAAAAGGGGTGCAACAAGTCCAAATGCTTCCTCTCTAGTTTAAGCCAAATCATTTAGGTGAATTAACAAAAAAAAAGTCCAGCAAGCAAAAATTAACAACAAAATTCCATTTGATGATAACAAGGCAAAGTGAAATAAACCATATCATAATTTCTACACATATAGAATATAGGAAGTATGCAACACAACACTGTAAACTATATAAACTACATTGGTTTGAATCCTCATATCACCAAAGAGAGGTGAAGACTAGCTTTACAGAAGATATAATGATAGTGCAGTGAAAAGATTCAATAGTTCTGCACAATTGTGTTTCTACCAAACTCAATCGCAGTTTGTATTTTGTAGATATTAGCCTCATCTATAATCTATAAAAATTATAAAGGCAATACACCCTTTTTGGTTTACACATTTTATTACCAAATTTATTCTTCAGCTGCTTCATTTGTAACTCCCCACTCTCCCATTCAAACTCTTGACATCCTCTCTCTGATGTTTGGTCTCCACTTTTTCAAAACAATGCAAAAAGAAAATGAAATACTAAGAGAAACACAAACCTTTTTTACAACAACTTCATTTATTAGAGGACCCTGTTTAGAGATGGATATGAAATGAGTTACACCATGACTCATTTTCTATCAATTTAGGAGAGGACTCTACAGAGTAATGACACTCAAAAACATATTATAACGGGAATATTGGAAAGGAAATATTTATCAAAAAGTACCTGAAGTCCATATGAATGAATATTACCATGGAAAAACAGAGATGCAAGATAGGCAATATCCACAGGCAGTTGGTTCAATAGAAAAACAGAAACTAATATAAATTATTTTAAATAGAAAGACCAATAACTACCTGTGACACACCTTCACTAAAACCATCCCCGACTTTCATATTATGAACAACATCACGTAAAGCATTTGCAAACTTCTCATATATATCTTCACAAAGAAACTTGGTTAAAAAAACAATAAATATTAAACAAATAATGTATCTAAATGCACATTTTCACATTGGTGTGAACTTCAAACAGCCAAACAATCAATAGGACACAAACACTTCGGAGGAAAAATCTCATAAGAATGTCATTGTAATGCCCTTTATTCGTTATCTTGTGTTCTGTTTTCAATTCTGAAATTTTTTTATTTTTCAAAACACTACAAATTCCATATAATATAATGACAAGGTTACAAAAGGCTATGTAAGCATTCTGCAAAGATTCACAATGTCATCTTGATTATATCAATAATGCTAATACAAGAGCACTTTTCATGAAACAACTACTGTGTGACTGTAACACATTCCGGAAACTCATACCATTTAGGAGAAGGAGCTATTAGAAAACAACAAAGTATCAAATTCTCCTAAAAGTATTCATAAATTCAGAACCATAAACATGTTATATTCAAATGAAAAGTTTTTAAGAGATGGCAAATCAGATAAATGCAATGTAATGGTAAAATTGATATTTTACTATCATTTTCATCTAACCTTCTTGCACAATAATTCTATTTGCACAAACACATGTTTGTCCACAGTTACGGAACTTTGCTGCAAGCTGCAACCAAATTAATAAAATATTATGATTAATGATATGATCAAGTATATCAGTAGAATTACAAAAACAATAAATAACACGATGGGAAATTTACCAAATACTTAGATTTAACAACAAGTGTGTGGATGAAATCTCTCTCTATCTTGCAAGGATCAAAACAAAGTATATATCTGTTTCGTGTAGGGACAAAATAAAAAAATATTAGCAAGCAAAAGGACTAAATCTAATAGCTTTATAACGTTGGCAAACGATGAAACAATTTGTAATCGACTTTTCATGTAGAAATAAAATGTTTTTCCATATAGGAACAAAAATGAAAAGTAGCATCAAATTTAGGGATCAGATTTTTAATTTAACCCCCAAAAGTATTTCAAATTGTAATTTTTTTGTCAAGCATAGACAAGCATTTTCTTGAATAATGAAGAAAAATCCCCTTCAAACTGTTAGTGGGTGTCTACACTAGTATACTAGTTGTCATACCCTAATTTCGTCCGGGGACCATTGTTTGTCGACATGCGACCTTCGTATGACCACTTCAAAATGTTTAACATCCATCACCGTGGAATCCATAAAGTTTCAGGATGTTTCGGAGAGAACCGGCCAAAAACACGAAAATGGGAGTATATTTAGCAAAGTGGGGTGTGTGTAAATAGATTGTTACACCCTAATTTCATTCGGGGACCGTTTTTGATCGCTTCAGAAGGCTTAACATCCATCTCTGTGGAATCCATAAAGTTCCGTGAGGATTTGGAAGGAAAACAGCCAAAAAACACAAAAACGGGAGGTGAACTTATCAAGATAGGGGTGTAAATAGAAATTTTTGAATCTACGCCAAAACATTTTGGAAGCTGGGTTGCTTAAGGAAGAAGCAACCTAGGTCACCTAGGCGGCAACCTCCTCCCTCGTTTTGTTGAAAAATGGTTTCCGAGGCTTCCGTAAAATTCCCGTAACCTTGAATAAGCATATTTCACTTAAGATGGGTTAGAAGGAAGAGAAAAAAGTAGAAAATCAAGTCCGATATGCTTCCATAACTTTTCCATAAATTACGAAAAAAGGGGGTGAACTTAGTAAAAAGGGGGGTGCCTCAGAAAGCGTCCTGAGGAAGCCACCTGCTCGCCTGGGCAAGCTGGGCGGCAAGCACCACCCCCTTTTTCTATAAATAGGCTAAGGGGGGCTGTTCCAAAGGGTCCCTGATCCCTATGCTATGCATTTAAGGTGTTTTGGGTGAAAAAACGTGTTTCCGTGAAGAAAATCCAAGCCGAGGTACTTCCATAACGCTTCCGATGCCTTAACGTTTCTCTCCTTTAAAAAAAAATAAAAGATAGTTTAATATTCCAATGCCTTAAACGACTTATGTTCAGTTAAAATCAATCTTGCGAAAATAGGATAAAAACAAATTAACCAACGTTTAGTTCTGAAAAAACTACGTAGGCCTGATTTCCTCATCGCAATTGAGGATACGTAGGAGTGAGGGAAACACCTTTGTCGACCACAAAAAGATAAAAAAATACAAAAGACCCATAAAAAGAAAAAAACATAAAAAAGGGAAAATACATAAAAGCATATGTCGCAACCTACCCTTTGCGGGCGAGCGAGGCGAAGCTCATGGGTGTATCTTCCGAAGGAGGAAAATGCGCGGAGTCGCCACCAACGTTTATTTGTGGAAAACGTCGAAAAAACCGAAGGAAACCGGTCATGAAGAATATTCCAGATTCGAGAGTTGTATTTACGTTTGAGAAAGATATTAGCACCTCTCACGTTTGTCCCAAAGGACAACAACCTTAATTTTAGAATTGTGTGAAATTGTGTACTTAAACTTTTATTTCTTTTTTATTTTTCAAGTCGACAAAAGCGGGGCTCTTGCTCCTATGTACCCTCCATCGAAGAGGAAATCAGATCCACGTAGTTCTTTCTAAAGCGTGAATCAAGCGATTCTTTTTACTTAGAAGGAGGTCCTTTTAATGCGTTGGACCTTAAAATGACCCATTTTTACTTGCTGAGAAAAACTGAGGTATTGAACCTTAAAATCCTTTTTAGTGATTTTTTGCGGACGAGCTTGACTTTTCGAGTTGATTTTAGCCTTAGTTTCACTTTAGTTATTAGTCAATTCAATTAAGAAAGAGAAATCCCAAAGAGAAACGTCCGATTGATTTTTTTTTTTTGGTTTATTTTACTAAAAGATATTTTTTATTATTATATTATTATTTTACCTCTTTTTGGTTTCCAACGTGGTTACGGCATGACCGAACGGTCGGATTTCATTTTAACAGAAATTAACAGATATTACTAATCAAATGATCAGTGGAAATTTATTTTATTTTTTGATTAGGCGAGAAAATGACTTAAGTAAATGACTGAAGCACGTCTAAAGGGGGTGCGGAAAGTAAATGAAACGAGAATAAAAGTACACGAAACAAATGGGGACCACCATGGGTACATAGATTGAATTGAAAAGTTTGATTTCGGGAACTTACTAGTTGAAGACCGAAGAACGACGAAGAACGAACGACGAACGACGAAGAACGGTTGAAAATCTTCGCGAAATCACCCACGAAAACGTTACGGAAGCACCTCGGCTTGGATTTTCTTCACGGAAACAATTTTCCTCACTAATTTTAAGTGATTACGAAATGCCAAGAAGGCTTAACCCTTTCCTTCTTCACTCCTCCCTCTATTTATAGGAAAATAGGGGAGGAGCTTGCCACCCAGCTCGCCCAGGCGAGCCAGGTTTCTTCCTCCAGAAGCAACCGCCTTCTGGAGGAACAATCTGGAAGGCCCAAGTGGGCCTGGTTGCTATTTGCACCCTTTTTTTACTAATACACCCCCTTTGCTTTTTTTGGTGATTCTTTTTCCGTAACGTTATGAAACTTTACGAATTTCGTAATGACACTTTTTTTCTTTCCGTAAGGTTACAAAACCTTACAGATCATGTAATTACTCCGTTTTTAGCTTTCGGAATGTTATGGAAACTCATGGATTGCGCAACAACACTTCCTTTTGATTTCCGGCACGTTACGGAATTTCACGGATTGCGTAACAATGCTTCCTTTTGATTTCCAGCATGTCTTAGAACTTCACGTATTGTGCAACAAAGGGTGCCAAGTACCTCGAAGCGGTCAACCAAAGGTTGCATGCCATCAAACAATAGTCCCCGGACGAAATTAGGGTATGACAGTTGTCCCTCTTTACTTACCTTTTATCGGAGATAAGAGGAAAGCAAAGATAAAACACTGATTTCGTCCGTCTTCGCCTTTTCCGTGATTAGTCTATGACGATTCCCGTCTCTCTTCCTTTTTCTCTGCACAACACAAAACAAAACACAAACAAAAAACACCAATAACATAATATACACATATACACATGTTTGGCGAACGAACCAATTGGGAAAATAATTAAAAAAAACCATATTTCCCAATCACCGAAGGTTCCGCGCTTGATAACGGAATAGGATTTGAGGGTGGAGGATAGGCGAACAGTGCTAGGCAGTCAGTTCATGGGTCTCCGAATAGGATTTGAGGGTGGAGGATAGGCGAACAGCGCTAGGCAATCAATTCGCGGGGCTCCGAATAAGATTTGAGGGTGGAGGATAGGCGAACAGCGCTAGGCATTCAATTCGCGGGGCTCCAGACTCGATGGTGGAGGACACATGAACAACACTAGGCAATCAATTCATAGGTCTCCGAATAAGATTTGAGGGTGGAGGATAGGCGAACAGCGCTAGGCAATCAATTCGCGGGGCTCCAGAATCGATGGTGGAGGACGCATGAACAGCGCTAGGCAATCAATTCACGGGTCTCCGAATAAGATTTGAGGGTGGAGGATAGGCGAACAGCACTAGGCAATGAATTCGCGGGGCTCCAAACTCAATGGTGGAGGACGCATGAACAGTGCTAGGCAATCAATTCATGGGTCTCCGAATAAGATTTGAGGGTGGAGTATAGGCGAACAGCGCTAGGCAATCAATTCGCGGGGCTCTAGACTCGATGGTGGAGGACGCATGAACAGTGCTAGGCAATCAATTCATGGGTCTCCGAATAAGATTTGAGGGTGGAGGATAGGCGAACAGCGCTAGGCAATCAATTCGCGGGACTCCAGACTCGATGGTGGAGGACGCATGAACTGTACTAGGAAATCAATTCATGGGTCTCCGAATAAGATTTGAGGGTGGAGGATAGGCGAATAGCGCTAGGCAATCAATTCGCGGGGCTCCAGACTCGATGGTGGAGGACGCATGAACAGCGCTAGGCAATCAATTCATGGGTCTCCGAATAAGATTTGAGGGTGGAGGATAGGCGAACAACGCTAGGCAATCAATTCGCGGGGCTCTAGACTCGATGGTGGAGGACGCATGAACTGTACTAGGAAATCAATTCATGGGTCTCCGAATAAGATTTGAGGGTGGAGGATAGGCGAATAGCGCTAGGCAATCAATTCGCGGGACTCCAGACTCGATGGTGGAGGACGCATGAACAGCGCTAGACAATCAATTCATGGGTCTCCGAATAAGATTTGAGGGTGGAGGATAGGCGAACAGCGCTAGGCAATCAATTCGCGGGGCTCCAGACTCGATGGTGGAGGACGCATGAACAACGCTAGGCAATCAATTCATGGGTCTCCGAATAAGATTTGAGGGTGGAGGATAGGCGAACAGCGCTAGGCAATCAATTCGCGGGGCTCCAGACTCGATGGTGGAGGACGCATGAACAATGCTAGGCAATAAATTCATGGGTCTCCGAATAAGATTTGAGGATGGACCGAATGGTCCGCCAGGTTCTTTCACCTAAAAGGCGAACATGCTTTAATAAGGAAAAATAAATCATTCACGAGAGCACCATATTTTTGAGAAACAATATGCTTATGCCAAAAGTAATTTTCCTTGTAACTGAAAACGAAGGGCGAGATGTCAACATTTAGCTTTTAAATGAACATTCAGGGGAAACGTCGGGTCAAACTGAAACTGAGAATAAAATCACTCATAGTGTATAAAGACTCACACAGGTAAGTGTTTTACCCTAATCCCAAACCATAGCTGCACCATGACTTTATTTTGCACATGACTTCCTATCGAACCAAAAGATCACACGCACGATCATGGATCAATAGGATTTCCTCAAGGGTAGTGTTTTTGGAGAGGAAGCTGGGTGTTTCGGTCTTTTCCTCTTTGTTTATGTGGGGCGGGATATGACCAGTTGAGAGCGACTTTGAATGGCAATCCCAAAGAAAGAACCACTTTAAAAATGGGTTTTCCTTTGCCGACAGTCATTTGCCCTGTCAAAAATTTATCTGGTCGGAAGATCTTCTGTTCTCTTTCCTGATTTCCTGTATTGATCGGGAATTATTCTGTTTTTCCTCCGATCTTTTTTTCTTTTTTACTTTCATTCGTTCTTCAATCGGGAATCCTTCTTTTCCTTTTCTTTTCTTTCTTTTCATTTCTTCCTTTCCGATCTTTGATTGGGAATTCTGATTTTAGCATTCGTTATTCGCTCTCCCTTGAGGAGATTCTGCTGTCGTTTTCTTCGGGGGAAAGGATGAGGATTATTTTCACGGCCCAAGGTTCAAAGTAGCTTAAGGTTGTGTCTCAACATGGTCTTTTCATCGTGCGAGCCCGATTTTGATATCCAGGGCAAAACAAATTCGTGTGTCAAGGTGTCGGTCTCGGGTTGAATTTCCATATTATTTCCACGAGGCACGCGTAACAATGATGATTTGGAAACAACGTGCATAATTAGTCATGGCCACAGCTAGGTGGGTACTCAAGCATCCAGTTTATGGCATCGTGATACTAAGGCTTGGGATTTACACAAGTAGACCCAATATTTCCAAATTATGTTCTTTCATCAGTTCAACGAATCCATCCATTTTCATCTCGGTTATTCAGGAAAATAAACTCTTAGCGTCAGTCTCTTGCTTCCAAAAGATATGTTTGCTCTCTACGAATGATTTATGCTTCCTATGACCATAACATGCCAACCTTCGAGGTCTTTCTTTCTCTTTTCTTTTTTTTTTTTGTTTTATTTTTTCTCTGTTTGCAAAAACTATACATCCATCATTATCTATGAGAAAAACTTTTTCTTTGTACACCTGCATTCCTATACACGACAAACTTTCTTTGTATACACACGCATTAAAACTCTTTCTCCTTATATCAACATGGTCTATATACAAACTCTATTCCTGTTCAAAGATTTCTTTTTCGTTTTTTCAACATACACTCATGGTTTATACAAAAATTTCTTTGTATACACTCGTTGCTCACACACAAGAATTTCTTTTCACACCTTATTTAAACACACACACAAGAATTTCTTTTCACACCTTATTTACACACACACAAAATCTTTCCATACATTTTTTACATATAAAAAACTATTTTCTTTTCTTTATATATAGACACAACATTTGTTCACAACACCTCTTTCTTTTTTTCTATTCTTGGCGTTATCATGATTTTTTAGTTCATTTTATTTTTAGGACGACGTTCCTAAATGAAAACTCTACACGGTTCCGGAATTTCAACAAACATTATTGACAATAACGAAGTAAGCACTAACGCAACAGTCCAACAACATATGCACAAAACAAAAGACAATCAAAAAACCAAAACAAACGTTAGTCCCTCAAGTTATAAAAATAAAATGATATGTAACAGATAAAAGAGGAAACATAAAAGAGAATATGAATCTGGGGATTCCCTGGTCATGTGGCTCCGCTCCCTCCCAAGAAATTGAGTAAATTTGTCATCTCCTCATCCATGCGGCCCTCCTCTGCATCATCGGGAGCCTCTACGGGCGCCTCCCCTGCCTAGGCCTCAGGCCAATCTCCAGGCCATGCAACCTCTGCCCTGAACTGATAGAGACTGAGGCTGAGCTGGTAGAGACACTCATGGGTTTGCACCTACCCCCTGTGGTTGGCCGGCTGCTGGCGAACCAAGTGCTGTACATACTGCTCCATGCCAAATGACCCAGCTGGATCAGCCTGACGAGGTGGTGGTGGTGCGTCTACGGCCTGCGGTGCATCACCCTGCGCTTGTCTAGGCATGCAATACTTCTCAATAAAGGCCCGGGTGATCGGCGGTCGAATCACCTTACTAGGTGTGACGGGAACCCCGAATGACTGGCAGAGGCCCGTGATCAACGCTGGAAACCCCAGGGCCCTATTAGACTTATCTGGGTCTAGAGGGTGCCTGGTTGGTGGCATACCTGCAAATAAATAAAAGGCGTCAGCGATCAACTGAGCCACATGGACACTCATCCGTGTCAGGATGGCGTACACCAGCTGACACTTCGGCAGAGGGAGGTCGGAGTTATGATCGCTGGGCAGGACGTTGCTGAGCAACAACGTCATCCACATCTGAGTCAAGGTGGTCATGCTGGTGCGCATGATCCACACCCGCCTCCCGGCAGCGGTCCGGGAAAAATCCTGACCCGGTATGCATAGCAGCTGGGCAATGACCTCCTCCTCAAATCCATCGGCCCGGTTCCTTCTCTGACTATACTCGCACTCTTGGCCCTCCTCTAACACTAGCGGGTCTCCCAGGAACAGGCTGAGGGCGTCTGCATCAAAAGGAATCCACTGGCCCCTTACCCATGACCGCACGACCCTCCTCCGTGGGCCAAGCATTGGCGTAAAACTCTAGGACTACATCTAGGTCGAACTTAGCCATGGGAGTGACCAGTGATGTCCAACGCCGACGAGCTATCTCTCCCTGAAAATCAGCGTACTCATCGTCCCTGAGTTGGATGCGTCTTTCTCGGTGGAACGACCATCCTTTGATGGCCTCGAAACGTTGTTGGTGCTCAGCACTCCTGAAACGATGGCTGTCAAACTCGGGGGCGGCATTGGTCCCTTCAGCCGCGACGTCCTTCCTAGATCTCTTTGCGGAAAGCTTTCTCGGAGCCATTTCCTGCGAGGACAAGCATTTGTAAAGTTTAGTTTACAAGGAAATGCTACTTTAAAGAAAAAACGGTATGCTGATCTTTTCGATTTAGAACAAACTTGTGCACACATTTCCTTAAAAGAACATTTACCAACGTGCGTATGCGTAAAATATCCTACTATTTATATCAACACACAAGGATATTCAAAACATTCTAGTTACCACACATATATTTTTTGGAAAGAATACATATACGCATGCTCAAGGTATTGTGTCAAAATTACACATGTTCATATCCTAAGTATTTTGCTACCACAAACTACCTACGCACATTTGGAGTATTTTATTAATATATACATTTTTGTTGTTTCATATTTGTTTATATATGCACATTGGAGAGCAAAACTCATGT
The DNA here is from genome assembly GCF_004193775.1 of Glycine soja. Classification (NCBI taxonomy): domain Eukaryota; kingdom Viridiplantae; phylum Streptophyta; class Magnoliopsida; order Fabales; family Fabaceae; genus Glycine; species Glycine soja. Next base: position 20,518,475 of record NC_041020.1, on the reverse strand, counting down.
CATGCACACACTTGCATTTATTTGAGAAGGAACTTTCATGTCATCTATCTACACTTGAAAGGCAATTCCACATCATATATTCATTTGGGAAGCATTCTCGTGCCATTTTCGACATGGGTACATTTTTGAAAGGCTCCTTATGCTACCTATCCACCAATATACATATTTTGAAAGGCATTTTTACGCTACCTATCCTACATATACCGATTTTTGAAATGCATTATTTGCTATACATTCACACTTTGCAAGGTATTTTTATGCCATATATTCACACACTTTGCAAGGCATTTCCATGCTATACATATTCACATATATACATACCGTTGAAAGGTATTTTCCATGCTACCTAGGTGCAAGGTATTCCTCATGGGGCAGCCAAATTTAAATTCTAATAGAAACCTCTCAAACATGTCCTAATATTCATGCCTTTTTGCATTCAAAACCCAAACTTAGATTCCTAGGCGTAAGTCATACTTCTTTGTATTGGAATTAAAAGCTTGGGTTCCTAGGCCTAGAATCACATTTGGGCACTCATTTTAAATCCTTCATGCTGTCCCTATACATATAAAACAGTCCCACAATCCCAAGCTTACAAAACCATGCCCATATGTCATTGAGGCATTTCATCGAGCACTTGGTGGGCGCATGTTTTGGCATGAATAGCAAGAGAATGGGGGCAATGTGGCATGCCCCATTACTCCAGAATGCAACTTAGGCCTAGGGCCATCCCGTACAACCCCCTAACTCACACCAATCAAGCATGAAACAAAGCCAAAATTGCCCCATAGACTTGGGCATATTCACACAATTTAGAGCACCAAAAGAAGACCAAGATACATCAATGGAAAGCTAGAAAGCTCAAGAATGAGATGCTTACTTGATGGAGTGAGTAGCAACACTAAGAATGGAAGCAAAAGCGCAAAAATAGTGGCCTAGGGGTGAAAATCCTCAATTCCCGTGAGCTTTCTTTTTTGAATGAGGGGGGGGGGGAAGTTTTTTGGGGTGCAGAAAACTCCCCCTCCCTCATTTTTTATTTGCGGGTGCAGGGGTGCTCGCCCAGGCGAGCTAACCTGTACTATTTTTTTATTTTTTTTTGGTGGAAACAAATAATGCTTTCTGTGGATCGGGTTCGCTTACTCGAACCCCCCTTAGGGTGGATTAGGCATTCAATACTTACTTTAAAGACGCAACAGTAATAACTACCGGGAATTCAAAGGATACTAGGCTGCCTTGCAGCGGCGCTTTCCATTTGTCCAAAGCTAGGCAAGGGATGACGATCTATCGGTCGTGACCCTAACCTCTACTTGCGTCCGTCCCTAAGTACCTGAAAGTAGGAAACAAATAATACGTGGCAAATCGTGGCTTTGTCGTCGTCTTACCTCGATTGGTTTTTGCCTTTAACCTTGTCTCGACCTTTGACCATTGCCTAAGACGATTCTGCCCCTGTTATAAAAAAATATGCATGCGTATGCGTATGCATAAAGGTTTTCAAATGCAATAATCTTCTTAGTGAAAGATGGTTAGGTTCAGTTTTAATTAAGCGCTTGGGGCACCCCATGAACTAAGCGAAAGGGCTCAGGTTATTACAAACTGCACATGGTTTAAAACCAAAGTGAGGACTGAAGCCTCAGACCCATGTTCTCTTCTTTTATAGAACTGTGACGAGACAATTACAGTGGACAGGAATCCTTGGAGGAAACCAAAAAGACACAAACACAAAATAAAAAGAACATGTAGTGGTTTCCTCCATTGCCCCAGCTTTCAAGTGTAATATCGCTTAACAACATCGGAGTTCACGGGCGAGGGTAGCTCCTAGCCATCCATGTTGGTGAGCACCAGAGCCCCCCCCCAGAAAAAGCCCTTTTCACAACGAAAGGTCCTTCGTAATTCGGGGCCCACTTCCCTCGATTATCTTTAACAGCGTGGGATATCTTTTTCAGGACAAGGTCCCCTGATTGAACTTGCACGGGCGTACCTTCTTGTCGAACGCATTCTTTATCCTTTGTTGATACAGGCGCCCATGGCTCATGGCCGTCAAATGCTTACCTTCAATAAGGTTGAGTTGGTCGTAGCGTGTTTGAGCCCACTCTGATTCTTCTAGGCCCGATTCCGCTAGTATCTTCTGGGAAGGGACCTCTACCTCAAATGGGAGTACTGCTTCCATCCCATAAACCAAGGAATACGGCGTTGCCCCAGTAGAAGTTCGTACCAAGGTTTGATATCCATGCAGGGCAAAAGGCAACATCTCATGCCAATCTTTGTATGACACCGTCATCTTCTGAATAATCTTCTTAATATTTTTATTTGCAGCCTCCACAGCCCCATTCATCTTTGGCCGATAAGGGGTGGAGTTATGATGCTGGATCTTGAAATCCCCGCACATTTCCTGCATCATTTTGTTATTCAGATTGGTGCCATTATCAGTAATGATCTTCCTAGGGAGTCCGTATCGACAAATCAGCTCCTTCTTTATGAATCTGACCACCACGTTCCTCGTGACATTGGTATAAGAAGCCGCTTCGACCCATTTGGTGAAATAATCTATCGCCATGAGAATGAAGCGATGACTGTTCGAAGCTTTGGGTTCGATGGCCCCAATGACATCTATTCCCCACATGGAAAAAGGCCAAGGGGCGGACATGACGTTCAGAGGATGTGGCGGAACATTGACATTGTCCGCGTACGCTTGACATTTATGGCATTTCCTTACATGGGCGCAGCAATCGCTTTCCATAGTGAGCCAGTAATAACCTGCTCTAAGGATCTTCCTGGCCATAGCATGCCCATTGGCATGTGTCCCAAATGAACCCCCGTGGATTTCCTCAATCATGTAGTACGCCTCTTTGGCATCTATGCATTGCAGGAGGGTCATGTCGTGGTTTCGTTTGTATAGGATGGTACCACTCACAAAGAAACCAGTAGCCAATCTCCTTAATGTTCTTTTGTCATTGTCGGAAATCCCTGGTGGATATTCTTTGTTCTCGACATACTGTTTGATGTCGAAATACCACGGTTTCCCATCTCGCTCTTCCTCTATTGCACAACAATGTGCCAGATTGCCCCAAGATCTCAATTCAATGTACGGCAGATCCCCGTGTGGGGCAAGTTGAAACATGGATGCCAAGGTGGCCAATGCATCGGCCATTTGGTTCTCTTCCCGAGGTATGTGGTGGAAAGAAATGTCGTCAAAGAATTAGGCTAACTTCAAGATATGAGTTTGATAGAGTATCAAGTTTTGATCCCTAGTTTCCCATTCTCTTCTCAACTGGCGTATTACCAAAGCCGAGTCTCCATACACTTTGAGTAGCTTTACATCAAAATCAATGGTCGCTTGAATCCCAAGGGCGCATGCTTTGTATTCGGCCATATTTTTGGTACAATCGAAACCTAGCCTGGCCGTGAAAGGAACACATTGATCATCTGGGGATACAAGGACTGCCCCTACTCCATGGCCCAAAGCATTAGATGCCCCATCGAAACAAACAATCCATTTGTCTATATCCTCGTGTGTCCGCTTCTCTTCGAATAGGGCCATGGTGTCTTCATCCGGGAACTCAGGGTGCATCGGCCGATAATCTTAGAGGGGTTGTTGGGCCAAATAATTTGCCAAGGCGCTTCCCTTTATCGCCTTTTGGGTGACGTACACAATATCAAATTCAGATAGTAGTACCTGCCACCTAGCGATTCGTCCTGTGAGGGCCGGTTTCTCAAAGATGTATTTCACGGGATCCATTTTGGAAATAAGCCACATGGTATGATTGAGCATGTACTGCCTAAGACGATGTGACGCCCATACCAAGGCGCAAAACGTCCTTTCCAACATTGAGTAATTCATCTCACAGGCGGTAAACTTCTTGCTTAAATAGTAAATAGCTTGTTCCTTTTTCCCAGAGTCATCGTGCTGACCCAACACGCACCCCATAGACTCGTCTAACACAGTCATGTACAGGAAAAGAGGTCTTCCTGTTACAGGTGGCATGAGCATCGGGGGATTTGCGAGGCTCTGTTTGATTTTTTCGAAGGCCTCTTGGCTGTCGCTGTTCCACAAGACCGCTTGGTTCTTACGCAATAGTTTGAAGATGGGCTCGCAGGTAGGGGTGAGTTGCGAGATAAATCTCGCGATGTAATTCAACCTGCCCAGGAAACCTCAAACCTGCTTCTACGTGCGTGGCTCTGGCATTTCAAGAATGGCCTTCACTTTCTCGGGATCTATCTATATCCCTTTCTGGCTCACGATAAATCCCAATAACTTCCCCGATTTCACCCCGAAGGTGCACTTGGCGGGGTTTAGTTTCAGTTGGTATTTCTGCAGCCTTCCAAACAGCTTACGCAGATTGACGAGGTGTTCGTCCTTGATCTGAGATTTGGCAATCATGTCATCTACATAGACATCTATCTCTTTATGCATCATGTCGTGGAACAAAGCTACCATGGCACGTTGATAGGTTGCCCCAACATTTTTTAGCCCGAAGGCCATCACTTTGTAGCAGAATGTTCCCCATAAGGTGACGAAAGTAGTCTTCTCCACATCTTCGGGTGTCATCTTTATCTGATTATACCCTGAGAAACCATCCATAAAGGAGAAAAGGGTGAACTTGGTTGTATTATCTACCAGTATATCAATGTGTGGCAATGGAAAATTGTCTTTAGGATTGGCTCGGTTTAAGTCCCGATAGTCTACGCACATTCATATTTTGCCGCCCTTCTTTAGGACCGAGACAATGTTGGCTACCCACTCCGGGTATCGAGCTACAGCCAAGAAACCCGCATCGAACTTCTTTCTCACTTCTTCTTTAATTTTCAAAGACATTTTGGGTCTCATCCTTCGTAGTTTTTGCTAAACCGGGGAAGACCCAGGATTCAATGGCAACTTATGCTGCACAATGTCGAGGTCCAGACTTGGCATGTCTTGGTACGACCACGCAAAGATGTCTTGATATTCTTCAAGAAGGGTTATCAAACCTTGGCGGATAGGTGCGGTCATACCGGTTCCTACTTTCACTTCTTTCTTTCCTTCCCCAGTCTTTAATTTTATCAGTTCAATTTCCTCTTGGTGAGGCTTCATTTCGCGTTCTTCCTGAGTGATCAACCTCTCCAACTCTGGTGAAAGGACGTACTCTTCCTCCTCTTTGTTTATTGTTTGACTTACTTCTCGGTCAAAATCGATTATCAAACCCTCGTTGTTAGGATCCTCAAAGAATCGACCCTCACATCTATACCATTCAAGACAAAAAAAACAAAAACATTCAAAATGATATGAGAAAAGGTGGAATCGCAAGAACAGATAAAACGAGATCTCTTTGTTATTTAATAAGGTAGGTTTCACAAAATGAAAGAGAAAGGAATCTATAGCCTCTAATTACATTGAATCAGCGGTATAGACTTCCGACTGGCTCATCACACGCCAGTTCCCCACTTGGGAATTGGGATGGCATGGTCGCACGAAACTTGGTGGATCTTGTGGAGATTCCTCTCCTATTGCTGCCACCTCTTCCTCGAACATTATCTCGGCACTTGTGAAGCACTGGCTAACATGGCCGGGCCATGCCCTATCTGCCCAGAGTCTTGACAGCACATTCCTTCTTCCCGATTTCCTGGGTTCATACCCCAACCCATATTTGTACAGGTTCCCCCTAATGTCGGCCACATCGGCATTCCCGTGGCTGTCCTTGCCCAGGCCCATTCCGGGCTCATAACCGTGCCTGAGCATTACCCAAGCCACCATTATGGACGCATTAGAGAGACAAGGTAGCAACGGACTCGTTTCCACAGAGGCACAACTCACCACCTCGAAGGATTGGAAAGTTGTTTCCAATGATTCCTCCGCTGCTTCCACATATGGCGTGGAGGAGGGGCAGCTCACCAACATATCTTCTTTGCCTGACACTATCACCAAGAGTCCACCAACCGCGAATTTCAATTTCTGGTGAAGCGTCGAAGGGACCACTCCTAGTGCGTGAATCCAAGGTCTCCCCAAAAGGCAGCTGTAGGTGGGATTTATGTCCATCACTTGAAAAACCACATTGCAAGTGTGGGGGCCTATCTGAATGGGGATGTTGATTTCCCCCATCACCTCCCGCCGACTACCGTTAAAGGCTCGTACTACCATTAAACTTGGTTTTAGACGTGACGCATTAAAAGGAAGTTTCTCCAAGGTGGTCTTTGGCATCACATTTAAGCTTGAACCATTGTCGATGAGTACCTTAGCAACGACATGGTCCATGCATCTAATTGACACATGTAGAGCTTTGTTGTGCCCTCTCCCCTCAACGGGAATCTCTTCTTCCGCAAACGCGATATAGTTATTGGTAGTTATATGATTAATAATGCCTTCAAAACCCTCGACTGAGATGTTGTGTGCTACGTGGGCTTCGTTGAGGCAAAGGGAACGAGTTCCTTAACGGGTGCGGATGGAGACGGGACGTGGCAGACTATGTTTGGTTGGGGTAACTCATGGGGGGTCGGATCCTTGAGGGGAAGTAGAGGGCCTAAATGGGCATCTCCTTCATCATCTTCTTACAGAGGATAGTCGGCATGAGGAGGGAGCTGCCCCTCGAAGGTAGGGGCTTGGCTCAAATCGTCTGGAGCGGTACGAGGAGTGAAGTCCGGAGGCAAACCATAAGGGTAAGCTTGAGGACTATACCTCCGATTGAAACCTGTCGCATTTTTGTCTCGGCCCAAGTTTATTACGAGCTGTAGCACCGGTTCCGCTTCCCTAGCTGTATTGGAAGCGGCTGCCGTGGCATTATCTTCTATAGTTTTTTGAAGCTTTAGCATGGCCTCCGTGATAGAAGCCATTTGATCTTTTAAGGCCAATAGGTCGGCCTTCATCTGTTCTTGCACTCCCTCTTCGTTATCCATCTTACTTCTTGATCGAGTGTTATAGGGGTGCCTTTGCGCTTTTTTAGTTATGGTGAGTTCTCTAAAGAAACAAATAGCGGTGAGTATGCCACCAAAACATGAATATGCTAATGAATGATCAGAGCACTTGGATCCACCTCAAGGCTTTTTTAGACAACGTGATGAGTTCCAGAACTTCTCTTTTTATAAAAAGGAACAAAAGCTTTTATCTAGCCAAGATCATACAAAAGTGTTACAACAGAACCTAACGGTTTCTAATTACATGGGCCATTAAATCCATCATGTGTTGACAGTAATTGATCAGCCCGTGAATTTCCTCAGGGGCTGAACACACTTCAGCGATGGCCTTTGCTTTGGCTAGTAGTCACGGGAGGTCTTGACTTCCATTTAAGGTCAAGGCAAACCTATCCATCCACATGGTCGCTTCTTGATGCAATGCATCAATCACCCTCCCTCTTGCTTCCTTCTCGGCATACGCTTGTGTGAAGTCCTCTACTAGTTTTGTTCATGGGTCAAAGACTGGTTTAACTCTTCTTTGTACTGCCCTATTATAGCTAGCATGCTTTGCTCCGTGGCTTCTAAGTGTTGGGCCAAACTTCTCTTGGATCTTGAGCAAGCAACTAACTTTTCCTTTAAGATCATGCCATGTACTCGTGACTGGTCTCTTTCCTCTCTCCGGAGCTTGAGCTCATTGTTGCTGCCCCACAGAGCTCCTCGGAATTTATCTCGGCCATACTCTTCCTTGCGAGCCCTCTTGGTTTCTTGTTCAAAGTGATGTGCCATCATTTTCTTCTATTTTCTAAACCCTTTTTGCACCATTTTAATTATTGATTGGTCTTAATTGTCAATTAATTAGGCAGTTTTATTATTTGGGCTCATTTAGCTAATTTGATGTTTTTAATCTAATTTCAGGAATTAATGAAACATTGGGCTTAATCTGGATTTTGGTTGTGGACTTGAAGAGGGCAAATAAAGCAGCGCTTACCTTAGTTAATTTCTAATTAGGAAATTTCGCAATTTTATTTTATGTTGTTCAGTGTTTATTTCGTTTTGGGCCAAAGTATTGAAATAGGGCCCAGTGACTTTGAGTGACTCTTTTTAAATAGCTACCTTGGGATTCGTGCAGGGCATTCTATTCTGTTATGCTATTCATCATTCAGAGCTTTGTTTTAGGGTTTTCGTTTTTCTGTTTTGACGTTTCTGAGTTCGTAATGCAATTTTACGTTTTCTGCCTCTAATTACGAGTTCATTCTTGCTTCTTCTTCTACTTTCATTTACGTTTCTGTTCATTTACGTTCTTCTTCATTTACGTTTCTGCTTCATGTTTCATTTGCGTTTTCTGTTTGAATCCATGGAAGGCTAGATTTTCTGGTGTTGTTTCCTTTTGAGGACGAAGCCCAACTCTCTTTGAGGTTTCGTTTGTAATGTGGTTTCCTGGCAGTTTTCCCTTCACCAGTTATCCCAATTTCGTGAATATTAATCAGTGCACGCTTCGTGTTCAATTAATTGCCTCTGAGCCTAACTTGCGTTCATGCTTAATGGACGAAGGGCTAACTGGTGTATGTGGTGCCTAATCACGTATTGAAAACCCTAAGTTGATTTTCGCTTAGTAAATTGAAATAGGGTTGGATTAAGTGGTTGACTGTTAGGGACGAATTCTCCATAACCCAGGATAAGAGAGTGGCTTCTGAATCAGAGGAAACAACCCGTTTTTAGTATTAGTAGTTTCGTATTCCATTTTATTTGTTCTGCTCTTTAATTACCAAACAACCAAACCCCCCCCCCCATCGTTACTGTTACTGCAAGTATATTATGAATATTTGGCTTGTCACTGCTCGTTGGGAAACGACCTAGGATCACTTCCTAGTTACTGCATTTTCATGTTTATTTGATTCGGGTACGGCCTCGATCAAATTTGGCGCCGTTGCCGGGGAGCAGTGTCCAAAGGTTCATAATAGCTAGCTAGTGCTGTGTGTTTAATCCTTTCGTGTTTTATGTTTAATTGTTAGTATTGTGTTAGTATGTGTGTTAGTGTTGATTAGTGTCCTGGTATTTTGTTTAATGTGTGTTCTGTTTCAGTTTTACCATTAAGCGTTTCCCCTGTTTCAGTCTTGGGTGTTTTGCTGTGAAGATTGTGCTTGAAAACAGAGTAGTAGTAGAAATCAGCTTGCGGAAAAACAGAGTAGTAGTAGAAATCAATTAGAGACGGATTTTAGCGACCACCCATGCTGAATTAATTGGGATTTTTTTATTTTAGTAGCTAGGGTTGTTATTTTTGGCTGAATTTTTTTTGTGGTAACTTCTTTTAATCCATATTTTGTGGGAAAAATAGCTAGAGCCTTTAGTTTGGTCAGATTTGAAAGTTCCAAAAAACTAGCAAATTTTGTGTTTGTCAAAACTTCAAACGGCCATAACTTTTGCTCCGGTTATCAGAATCGCAATTATTATATATGCATTTGGGGTAGAAAAAAATTTCCTACCAGCTGAGGTCTCCATCGTCCAAAAAAAGCGATTTTGTCAAAAGTTTTTTATTTTTCAAGTTTTATTCACTTATTTTTCTTAACCTACCAATTTTAGCTTTCATAGTTAGACTTTGAATTTTTGTCTAAAATTTTTTGTGCTATCTTCTCATCATTTTATAGGGTTGCTCACAAAATTTCAAGTCATTTGGATATCATTTGAGGGTAGCTGTAGTTCAAACCTACACCTTTATTTACATGACAAGGCAACTAGTTGTGTGCATGCTGAATGTAGTGTATGACTAGAGGCAATCCATCTGACTTACAACCCTTTGATCCTGAGATAGATAGGACATTTCATAGATTAGTTAGGCATCATTTTATACCTTTTGATCATTCTGAGCATTCCATAACTGGTGAATCTGTGCATTCTGTTATTGGTGATTTTGAACATCCTGATCTTGAGCATTCTGATTTTGAGCATTCTGATTTTGCACATTCTGAGAACATGGCACAACCTCCACCTCGTGAGAGGACTCTAAGGGAAATGGCTGCACCTGATTTCACCTATGAAAGCTTGTGCATCCAATACCCTGATGAGGATGTCCCATATGTTCTTAAGACTGGACTGATTCATTTGCTTCCAAAGTTTCATGGCCTTGCAGGTGAAGACCTGCACAAACATTTGAAAGAATTTCACATTGTCTGCTCCACCATGAAACCCCCAGATGTCCAAGAGGATCACATATTTCTGAAGGCTTTTCCTCATTCATTAGAGGGAGTGGCAAAGGACTGGCTGTATTACCTTGCTCCAAGGTCCATCACGAGCTGGGATGACCTTAAGAGAGTATTCTTAGAAAATTTTTTCCCTGCTTCCAGGACCACAGCCATCAGGAAGGATATCTCAGGTATTAGACAACTCAGTGGAGAGAGCCTGTATGAGTACTGGGAGAGATTTAAGAAACTATGTGCCAGTTGCCCCCACCATCAGATTTCAGAACAACTTCTTCTCCAATATTTTTATGAAGGACTCAGTAATATGGAGAGAAGTATGATAGATGCTGCCAGTGGTGGAGCCCTTGGAGACATGACTCCTGCTGAAGCCAGAAATTTAATTGAGATGATGGCCTCAAACTCCCAACAGTTTAGCGCCAGAAATGATGCCATAGTCATTAGAGGAGTGCATGAGGTAGCTACAAACCCATCTGCATCATCTGAAACTAAAAAGCTTGAAGGCAAACTGGATGCGTTGGTCAACTTGGTAACCCAGCTGGCCTTGAATCAGAAATCTGTACCTGTCGCAAGGGTTTGTGGTTTGTGCTCCTCTGCTGACCACCATACAGACCTTTGCCCTTCCATGCAGCAACCTGGAGCAATTGAGCAGCCTGAAGCTTATGCTGCAAATATTTACAATAGACCTCCTCAACCTCAGCAGCAAAATCTACCACAGCAGAGCAATTATGACCTTTCCAGCAACAGATACAACCCTGGATGGAGGAATCACCCTAACCTCAGATGGTCCAGCCCTCAGCAACAACAACAGCAGCCTGCTCCTTCCTTCCAAAATGCTGCTGGCCCAAGCAGACCATACATTCCTCCACCAATCCAACAACAGCAACAACCCCAGAAACAGCCAACAGTTGAGGCCCCTCCACAACCTTCCCTCGAAGAACTTGTGAGGCAAATGACTATGCAGAACATGCAGTTTCAGCAAGAGACCAGAGCCTCCATTCAGAGCTTAACCAATCAGATGGGACAATTAGCTACTCAATTGAATCAACAACAGTCCCAGAATTCTGACAAGCTGCCTTCTCAAGCTGTCCAAAACCCCAAAAATGTCAGTGCCATTTCATTGAGGTCGGGAAAGCAGTGTCAAGGACCTCAACCCGTAGCACCTTCCTCATCTGCAAATGAACCTGCCAAACTTCACTCTATTCCAGAAAAAGGTGATGACAAAAATCTACCTAACAATTTCTGTGCAGGTGAATCTTCTTCCACAGGTAATTCTGATTTGCAGAAGCAGCACATTCCCCCTCTTCCATTCCCTCCAAGAGCAGTTTCCAACAAAAAAATGGAAGAGGCAGAGAAAGAGATCTTGGAAACGTTTAGAAAAGTAGAGGTAAACATACCTCTGTTGGATGCAATAAAGCAAATTCCAAGATATGCCAAATTCTTGAAGGAGCTATGCACTAATAAGCGGAAGCTTAAAGGAAGTGAACGAATTAGCATGGGCAGAAATGTCTCCGCATTGATTGGTAAATCTGTTCCTCAAATTCCTGAAAAATGCAAAGATCCAGGTACATTTAGCATACCTTGTATTATAGGGAATAGTAAGTTTGACAATGCCATGCTAGATTTAGGAGCCTCTGTTAGTGTTATGCCTCTGTCGATTTTTAATTCTCTATCTCTAGGTCCCTTGCAATCAACTGATGTGGTAATTCATTTAGCTAATAGAAGTGTTGCCTATCCTGTTGGTTTCATAGAAGATGTCTTAGTTAGAGTTGGTGAACTGATTTTCCCTGTTGATTTTTATATCTTGAATATGGAAGATGGATTTTCTCAAGGATCAGTTCCCATCATTCTAGGCAGACCCTTTATGAAAACTGCTAGAACTAAGATAGATGTTTATGCAGGCACACTGTCCATGGAGTTTGGTGATATAACTGTTCATTTTAATATTCTGGATGCTATGAAATACCCATCTGAAGATCTTTCTGTATTTCGTGCTGAAATAATTGACCATGTTGTTGATGAATACATGACTGATCTTTATTCTAATCTGCATGCCTCTCACTCTTCATGCATTGAGTCTGAAATTGTACTTGATCATATGTCTGAATTTGATGCTGAGAGTGAATCTGAGAGTGATATTGATTGCATGCCTGGTGGTGGTGTTTTACCTCTTGAGATTGATTTTATAGAGTCAGATAGGACTAACCATGTTTCAGGAAGTACACATACCTCTGACTTTCTTTATGAGGTAAAGGCTGAGAAACCATCTCCTTCTACCACTGTCCAGCCGACCACACCAGAATTGAAGCCTCTGCCATCAAATTTAAAATACGCTTACTTGGATGATAGCAAGAGTTTTCCAGTGATTATATCTGCCTCCCTTGCTGATGAGCAAGAGGAGAAGTTGTTGTCAGTTCTCAAGAAGCATAAGAAGGCTATAGGCTGGACCCTGGCGGACATTCCTGGTATTAGCCCATCCACATGTATGCATCGAATAAATTTAGAGGATGGAGCTAAACCAGTAAGACAGCCACAGAGAAGACTCAAGCCGGTGATTCTTGATGTAGTGAAGAAGGAGATAACCAAGCTTTTGCAAGCTGGAATCATTTATCCTATCTCCGACAACCAATGGGTGAGTCCCGTCCAGGTAGTCCCGAAAAAGACTGGCCTCACAGTGATCAGAAATGAGAAGGAGGAGCTGATTCCTACTCGGGTGCAGAACAGTTGGAGAGTCTGCATTGACTATAGGAGGCTGAACCAGGTTACCAAAAAGGACCATTTTCCCCTGCCATTCATTGACCAGATGCTTGAACGCCTGGCAGGTAAATCCCACTACTGTTTCCTTGATGGTTTTTCTGGTTATATGCAAATTACTATTGCTCCTGAGGATCAGGAAAAGACCACATTCACCTGCCCCTTCGACACTTTTGCTTATAGGAGGATGCCTTTCGGTCTGTGCAATGCCCCTGGTACCTTCCAGCGGTGCATGATTAGTATTTTCAGTGATTTTTTAGAAAATTTCATAGAGGTGTTTATGGATGATTTCACTGTATATGGATCCTCTTTTGATGGTTGTTTGAATAGTTTGGAAAAAGTTTTGAATAGATGCATTGAAACTAACCTTGTTCTAAATTTTGAAAAATGTCATTTTATGGTTGAGCAAGGTATAGTTTTAGGCCACATTATTTCCAATAAGGGCATTGAGGTAGATCCTGCAAAAATTTCTGTTATTTCACAATTGCCTTACCCCTCTTGTGTGCGAGAGGTGCGATCTTTTCTTGGTCATGCAGGATTCTACAGGCGCTTTATAAGGGATTTTAGCAAAGTAGCCCTTCCACTGTCCAACTTGTTGCAAAAGGAGGTGGAGTTTGACTTTAATGACAGATGCAAAGAGGCTTTTGATTGCCTCAAAAGAGCGTTGACTACCACCCCCATCATCCAGGCACCCGATTGGACAGCCCCTTTTGAGCTTATGTGTGATGCATCAAATTATGCATTGGGGGCTGTCCTTGCTCAGAAAATTGATAAATTGCCCAGGGTGATATATTATGCTTCTAGGACTTTAGATGCTGCCCAAGCAAATTATACTACTACTGAGAAAGAGCTTCTAGCCATAGTTTTTGCTCTTGAAAAATTTCGATCTTATTTGCTTGGTACTCGCATTATTGTTTATACTGACCATGCAGCTCTAAAGTACTTGTTGAAGAAGGCTGATTCTAAGCCTAGGTTGATCCGATGGATGCTCTGGCTCCAAGAGTTTGACTTGGAGATCCGTGATAGGAGCGGAGCACAAAATCTAGTTGCTGATCATTTGAGTCGGATCGAACGTGTCTCTGATGCAGATTCACCTATTCGGGATGATTTCCCGGATGATCATTTGTATATATTGTATAGTATTTCTGACTCTCTTTCTACTCCCTGGTTTGCTAACATTGTCAATTATTTAGTTGCCTCTGTTTTTCCTCCCTTAGCATCTAAGGCCCAAAAAGATAAGATTAAAAGTGATGCTAAGCATTTTATTTGGGATGACCCCTACTTGTGGAAATTGTGCAGTGATCAGGTCATTAGACGGTGCATTCCAGATCATGAGACTGACTCAGTCCTGCAGTTCTGTCATTCTTCCGCACCGGGAGGTCATCTGGGTGTTCAAAGGACAGCTCGCAAAGTGCTTGATTGTGGTTTTTATTGGCCCACCATCTTTAAAGATGCGTGGAAGATCTGCAGCACTTGTGAGCAGTGTCAGAGAGCAGGAAATACACTTACATGGCGACAACAAATGCCTCAGCAACCTATGCTATTCTGTGAGGTGTTTGATGTCTGGGGTATAGATTTCATGGGTCCTTTTCCTGTCTCTTTTGGTTATGTTTATATTCTCCTTGCAATTGATTATGTTTCAAAATGGGTGGAAGCCAAGCCCACTAGAACTAATGATGCTAAAGTTGTCGCAGACTTTGTCAGGTCTAATCTGTTTTGCAGGTTTGGAGTACCTAAAGCAATTGTTAGTGATCAAGGAACCCATTTTTGCAACAGGACAATGCATGCCCTGCTTAAAAAGTACGGGGTGGTACACAGGGTATCCACACCATACCACTCCCAGACTAATGGACAGGCAAAAATTTCTAACAGGGAAATCAAGAGAATTCTAGAGAAGATTGTGCAGCCAAGCAGGAAAGATTGGAGTACCAGGCTTGATGATGCTCTCTGGGCACATCGGACTGCCTACAAAGCACCCATAGGAATGTCTTCTTATCGGGTTGTCTTTGGAAAGGCATGTCATCTTCCAGTGGAAATTGAGCACAAAGCATACTGGGCAGTGAAGACTTGCAACTTCTCTATGGATCAAGCTGGCGAGGAAAGGAAGTTGCAACTGAGTGAGTTAGATGAAATCCGCCTAGAAGCCTACGAGAATGCCAAGTTCTACAAAGAAAAGACCAAGAAGTTCCATGATAGCATGATAGTTAAAAAAGACTTCGTGGTTGGGCAAAAAGTGTTATTGTATAATTCTAGGCTTGGACTCATGAGTGGTAAGTTGAGGTCTAAGTGGATTGGTCCTTTTGTTGTTACTAATGTTTTTCCTTATGGTACAGTTGAGATCAAAAGAGACTCCACAAACAAGAGCTTCAAGGTCAATGGACATCGACTTAAGCCATTCCTCACGAACCCTTCTTTAGTGGACGTAGTGGTGGAAGAGACTTCCTTACTCCACCCTACTCTTCCTCCACCATTGATGCAATCCTACCCCGCAAGGGCATTGGATAGAAAACTGCAAGTAGATTGGGCCAGATATGCAAGAGAAGGCCCTAGGGTTCTTATGAGCCTTAGGGTAGATTTCGGGCCCATGGGCTAAGTACGAGCCCACTTATCTTTGTAAATATTAGATTAAGGTTTCATTATTTTTGGGCCTTGTATTTAGGGCTCCATAATGTAGGTAGGGTACCCTAGAAATATAGGATTTTTCAGCCCTTGTATTTTAGGGCACCTAGACTAGTTTTTGTATTAGGGGTAGTTTTGTAATTTCACATGCACTAAGTGGATATTTGATGTGTGTGGTTGGAAATAAATTTAATTGAATTGGTAGAAGCCCAATCCAATTAAATTTTAGAGGGGGAGGTGAGCATTTGCTTACTACACCCCATTGCCACATCATATAGTCACACTTTGTGCATGTCCTTCATGCTTTTCATGCCTCATGACACCTAAGCACACTTAGTGGAGAATCTTGGAATTGATCTTGGATTAGTGGGCTGAACCATAACTAAAATTCACTAATCATAATTAGTGAAATTTTGGCTCCAAAGTTTGGCTCCACAAATTCAATTTCAAATTCAAGTGAAATTTGAATTTCCCTCCAATTTTGTGTGACACTTAGGCTATAAATAGAGGTCATGTGTGTGCATTTTTTTCAACTTTGATCATTTGAATATTAACTTCAGATTTCAGAGCTCTTTTTGAGCACAAAATTTCGTGCTCTTCTCTCCCCCTCCCTTCATTCATCTCCTTCTTCCTCCAAGCTCTTATCCATGGCCTCCTATGGTGGTGAGCTTCTTCTAGACTTATCTTCTCCTTGAAGTGGCGTCTCCTCTCTCTCTTCCTTCTCCATTCCGCTGCCATTTATCTTCCAAGAAGCAAAGGAATCCATTGATGAAGAAGATCCTAGGCCTACAAGCTCCAATGGAGCTTGCATCATGTGGTATCAAGAGCATCTTCATCTAGGTGATGTTCTTTTGCTTCCTCTATCTTTTTGTTCGGTGAATTCTCTTTAATTCCTTGTTCTTCATCTTATTCTCCATGTATATCCTCCATTGTCTAGTGGTTTGGTGCTGTTTAGAGTAGATTCAAAAAATAAATAAACCGATTAAATCTTAGATCTACACTTGTTCTTGCATTTCTATGGTTCAAATTTTGTAGATCTACTCTTGAATCTTGTTTTTGTGTTGATTTTAGGTTCTATCAATTTTCATTCATAATATTCTTGTGCTGAACCTTTAGATCTAAATTTTGTTCAAAAATATTGATTAGAAAAAAAAACACAAAAATCTAAGTGTAAATCACTTAATCCATGTTGTCTTAGAGTCATGTTTAGTCATAGTAATTGTCACATTATGTTCTAAGTTTGTGTTGAATTTTATTTTGTTGATTGAATTCTAGATACATTTGTTCATGTATTCTTGTCATTCTTAGCCTATCTTTTGAATTTTGAGTCTAATTCATGCATGTTATTTAGTTCATAACATGTTCTAAATCAATTCCTAGAGGTAGTCTTGTTCTTGAACTTTTTTTTTTGCTTTCTAAGTTTCCTACATGATGCCTATGATGAAGTTGAGGTTTGGTGCTGAGTTGTGGCTGGATTTGTGAATCAAAATAAGTCTTAAGCTCTCTTTAATTGTGTTACTCAAGATAATTGAGCATAAGCAAACACAAATTGTAACTATCCAAGCCTTAAGCAACACAAACACTACTCTTGATTTCTAGGTTGAAATCGCTGGTGCTGGCAGCTTGAACATACGAACTTGTATAAATTACTGGGAATTGGTCACTACGTTTTTTGAGCTGAAACTTTTACTGAATTTTCTAGACATCTGGAAAAAAATTATAAAAAAAGAACCAAGCGATTTGGATTAAAGGAAAAAATAAGAAAAATATTACAAGTTGGCAGAAAAATCAGTGTCCAGGAAAAAAAAAGAAAAGTGAAAGGAAAGTGTGCTTGTTGTTTTGGCTCAAAATTTGTTCTATAATTGGTGCCTATTTTATACCAATCCTAGTTCTTAAATTTCAATTGAAAATTATTGTGAAAACAAGTGCCAAAACTAGAGGTTTCTTGAGTCTTTTTTTTTTAGTTTTTTCTACTCTACTCTAGAGCCATTCTAGGTTTCTCTTTGAGTCCTAGCTTGCTTTTTTGTGCTTTTCATTGCTTTAATTGTTGAATAATCCTTGGAAATTTGTCTTGTTAAAACTCTATTGGTTTAGCTTTCATTTCATTTTTTTTTGGTCTTTGGTTATTGCTTGTCTCTTTGTTTCCTTGCTTGTGAGTTGCCATATAGGGAATTGGAAAGGAGGATTGGTGCCATATCTTGAAGAATTTGAGTCCAGAAGCAAGGGGCCAACCACCTTAAGAGCTATTGGACTAAGAAGCACTCCAAATTGAGTGAAATACTAAAGATATAATAGCCACCACAATTGAGGACTTTTTTTTTTTGTAATTTTGTAATTGGCAATTTGTTTTGCTTTCAAATTTTGTAACAAAAAGGCCTTTCATTGGAAGTAAGTTGGGAGCCTCCAATAGGTCACCCTACTTCCATTTGTGTGTAATAATTTTAGGCAATTTCCCCTTAGGATAGTGAGTGTTTTGTTGGGAACCTTAAATGAGGTCATCCAAACACTCTTAGGATCCGCCTAGTTTGCATTTCTTGCACTTTAATTTCTTGCTTATTTTCATAGTTTATTTCCTTTACCCTCCATTGTCAAACCGCCTAGATAGCTTGCCTTTTACCAATTAGTTTTTACCTTATCTTTCACACCTCTTTTAGTGTTTATTTTGGCTAGTTTCAACCATAGTTTCTTTTAGCTTTTGTTTTCAAACCCCCAACAAGAAAGAACCATAACTTAGGAACCAACATGAGTCTTCATTCTTCATCTAGTGTTAATGGTGAGGGTTCTACTCCTAAGGACCCCTTGTATAAGATATTAGATGAGTTGAGATCCATTAAGTTGTGGAAAGAAAAACAAGAGAGAAAAGAAAAAGGTAAAAAAAGAGTGGAAGAAATAAGTCAAGATGAAAGAGAGAAAATAAGAGAGGAAGAAAGAAGAAAAATAATGAAAGAAATGAAAAGAGAAAAACATGTCTCCTATAGTAGTCATAACTCTTGCAAGAGCCTAAGTGAAGAACTTCGTGACTATTATGAAGGAAGGCATAGGTCACATCTTAGACCTCACTCCCATAGGAGAGAAAATGAAAGAAAGCCTCAAGAGGTTAACATTAAACTCCCATACTTCCATGGGAAGGACAATGTAGAGGCTAATTTAGATTGGGAAATAAGGGTAGAGCAACAACTTAAAAGGAAGTCTACTTCAAAATCTTATGGCTCTCACTCTTATCCAAAGAAAGACCAAGGTCAAGGAATCTTAGGGGTGAGACCTTCTAAGCCCAAAGATGATAAGGGTAAGACAATAGAAAAGCAACCCCTTAAGGCTAGTATGCAAGAGAAGACTAGCTCCATGAAGTGCTTTAAATGTCTTGGAAGAGGACACATTACTTCTCAATGCCCCACCAAGAAAACCATGATTATGAGGGGCCAAGACATTTATAGTAGCCAAGATGAGGCTACTACTTCACCTTCCTCTAGTAAAAGTGAAGAAGCAAAAGGGGAAGAATCTAGTGAAGAGATCTACCCCCAAGAAGAAGGACAACCTTTAATGGTTAAGGAGGAGTGTAAGGAGGTAAGTGTCTCCTCCAAGAGGTTAGCTAAGAAGGAAAGACATTTTGAAATAAAGACAAATATTAAAGAAATTTCCCTTCTTAGACAACCTCCACATTTTCTCCTTTGTAAAAAGACACTTGTTAGCATTGCCACATCTCTTAGGCTTGAGTTTATTCCTCAAGTAAAGGAGTTGTTGGATGAGGGTTTGGTTCGCAAGAGATTAAATCTTTGTGCTTTGTTGGTGCCCAAAATAGGTATTATTAGGCGCCAAATCCCAAAAATAGGTGGTGTGATGAATGCTTTGGGTGGTGCAACACTCTTTTGTAAAATCACTCGTGCACCCAACATCTTCATGATTTGTGTACATAGGGACTCGTTAGGTAGGTTTGTTCTTATTTTTAGTTTCAATACAAACTTAGGCACTCATATGGGACACCTTAGGTTTGTCATATTTTTTGGTAGGAATAATCAACATGAAAATACAGAAAAAGGTATGTTCTATTGCTTTACTTTTCTTAAATTTTTAAATTGTGATCAAGGGGTTCCCATGAACCCTAAGAGAATAAAGGTCATTCCTGAGTGGCCCGCTCCACCAAGTGTAAGAAAAATTTGGGGTTTCCAAGACTTAACAAACTTTTACAAAAGGTTTGCCCCGTATTTTTCTATACTTGTAGCACCACTCATTGAGTTGGTGAGGAACCATGTTCCTTCATGGGAAGATGCCCATGAAATGAGTTTTCAGACCTTACCTTACTTCAGCATACTAAACACCACTAATACATATGTTTTTGTTATTTTTACAGGTGTTGAGGGAAAAAGCCCAGAGTTTCAAGAACCTCGGGATTTGAGGTCAAATCCTTTTCAAGGGGGAGGGAATGATGCAATCCTACCCCGCAAGGGCATTGGATAGAAAACTGCAAGTAGATTGGGCCAGATATGCAAGAGAAGGCCCTAGGGTTCTTATGAGCCTTAGGGTAGATTTCGGGCCCATGGGCTAAGTACGAGCCCACTTATCTTTGTAAATATTAGATTAAGGTTTCATTATTTTTGGGCCTTGTATTTAGGGCTCCATAATGTAGGTAGGGTACCCTAGAAATATAGGATTTTTCAGCCCTTGTATTTTAGGGCACCTAGACTAGTTTTTGTATTAGGGGTAGTTTTGTAATTTCACATGCACTAAGTGGATATTTGATGTGTGTGGTTGGAAATAAATTTAATTGAATTGGTAGAAGCCCAATCCAATTAAATTTTAGAGGGGGAGGTGAGCATTTGCTTACTACACCCCATTGCCACATCATATAGTCACACTTTGTGCATGTCCTTCATGCTTTTCATGCCTCATGACACCTAAGCACACTTAGTGGAGAATCTTGGAATTGATCTTGGATTAGTGGGCTGAACCATAACTAAAATTCACTAATCATAATTAGTGAAATTTTGGCTCCAAAGTTTGGCTCCACAAATTCAATTTCAAATTCAAGTGAAATTTGAATTTCCCTCCAATTTTGTGTGACACTTAGGCTATAAATAGAGGTCATGTGTGTGCATTTTTTTCAACTTTGATCATTTGAATATTAACTTCAGATTTCAGAGCTCTTTTTGAGCACAAAATTTCGTGCTCTTCTCTCCCCCTCCCTTCATTCATCTCCTTCTTCCTCCAAGCTCTTATCCATGGCCTCCTATGGTGGTGAGCTTCTTCTAGACTTATCTTCTCCTTGAAGTGGCGTCTCCTCTCTCTCTTCCTTCTCCATTCCGCTGCCATTTATCTTCCAAGAAGCAAAGGAATCCATTGATGAAGAAGATCCTAGGCCTACAAGCTCCAATGGAGCTTGCATCAACCATGACTTAGGGAGTTTTTCTTTTCCTATCTCCTTCTTTGCTTTTATTACACTTGTCCGATTCTCTTTGATGATTTAATTGTTTTTAATCTTTTAATTGTGCTACATTGAGGACAATGTGTTGTTTAAGTATGGGGGGGAGTGTTCTTTGGTTTTGCTAGTTTTGTTGGTTTTGTTAATTTGTTAGTTGTGTTAATTTGTTAATGTTGTTAGTTTCGTCGGATTTTCAGTTTAATATTTTGGGTCAATTTCATGTGCACGTACGACTTTGCATGTTTTTCTTTGAATTACAGGATATGTTCAAGAAATGGGTAATTGTTTTGAAAATAAAAGTTCTTGACATTTTGTGACTTGAAATCCTTGATTCTTCTCTACATGTCATGATAGTTTTGAAAGCTCAATTTGAAAGTGATGATTTTACCTTTGTGAGAATTTGAGCCATCCATCATTATAATCATTTGGTGTGTTTTGCGCCATTGATTGCTTGCACAATAGCCTTGGCTTGATTCTTGTTGATGCATCCTAATTCACATGCATATTTGGAAATGATTAAGGCAATGTTGTTCTTATAAGCTTCTAGCCAAATGGACTTACCTTGAATTAATTCCTTTGATAGCCCTTTTGAGCCTTGTTTCCCTTTCCTTGTTTTGAAGCTCGCTACAAGCCTTAAGTGAAAAACCATGATATTACCATATCCTTAAGGAATTTTGGAGCTTTGGAATTGTTTTGGGAATAAGTGTGGGGGGTTTTTGTTTCATTGGACAACTTGTTTTGTTGGCTATGCTTCATGATGTATTTTGGGCCATACTTGATGTACATTGTATATTGGTTAAATGTTGTACATGCTGAATGAAATGTTATTTCTCAAAGGCTAAAGAGTAAAAAAAAAAAAAAAAAATCGAAAAAAAAAAAATTCGAAAAAAAAAGAAAAAGAAAAGCAATAAAGTTGAGTGAATAAGATCTTAAATGGCACAAGAATGATGAAACTCTTGGTTCTACTCTTCATGTTTAATTTTTATCTTTACTTCTTTTTATTTTTTTAATATGCACTTATTCCCCTTTGCTCCTCTATTCCTTTGGGATTTAGCCACTTATTCCATATTTCTCCATACCTTGTCCTTGGCCCCATTACAACCTTAAAAGACCTTTTGATCCTCATGTGCTTGTGTTTATGGGTTGATTGTCAATTTTAGAATCTTGCCAAGTTTATGTGGTGTTTGCTTTCATGGGTGCTTTGAGGGTAAATAGTAGCCTAGACACTTGAGAGATAGAGTGTATATCTTGTGAGGCTTTATCACTTTTCATTCTTGAGCTGATTAACTATTTTGCCATGATTGGGTTGCTTGGATGATTTTCATGAATGTCTTGACTTTTTGGATCTCCTTATGTTAGATGTTACCCATTCCTTTCATTCCTTGATGTTCATTGAGAAATATGTGAATGTTTTTGTTTGTCTCCCTTTCATATCCTTGGATTTTGTTCTTTGTTTCATTTTGCCCAGGAGTGCAAAAGGCTAAGTATGGGGGGTTTTGATGTGCCATCATTTTCTTCTATTTTCTAAACCCTTTTTGCACCATTTTAATTATTGATTGGTCTTAATTGTCAATTAATTAGGCAGTTTTATTATTTGGGCTCATTTAGCTAATTTGATGTTTTTAATCTAATTTCAGGAATTAATGAAACATTGGGCTTAATCCGGATTTTGGTTGTGGACTTGAAGAGGGCAAATAAAGCAGCGCTTACCTTAGTTAATTTCTAATTAGGAAATTTCGCAATTTTATTTTATGTTGTTCAGTGTTTATTTCGTTTTGGGCCAGAGTATTGAAATAGGGCCCAGTGACTTTGAGTGACTCTTTTTAAATAGCTGCCTTGGGATTCGTGCAGGACATTCTATTCTGTTATGCAATTCATCATTCAGAGCTTTGTTTTAGGGTTTTCGTTTTTCTGTTTTGACGTTTCTGAGTTCGTAATGCAATTTTACGTTTTCTGCCTCTAATTACGAGTTCATTCTTGCTTCTTCTTCTACTTTCATTTACGTTTCTGTTCATTTACGTTCTTCTTCATTTACGTTTCTGCTTCATGTTTCATTTGCGTTTTCTGTTTGAATCCATGGAAGGCTAGATTTTCTAGTGTTGTTTCCTTTTGAGGACGAAGCCCAACTCTCTTTGAGGTTTCGTTTGTAATGTGGTTTCCTGGCAGTTTTCCCTTCACCAGTTATCCCAATTTCGTGAATATTAATCAGTGCACGCTTCGTGTTCAATTAATTGCCTCTGAGCCTAACTTGCGTTCATGCTTAATGGACGAAGGGCTAACTGGTGTATGTGGTGCCTAATCACGTATTGAAAACCCTAAGTTGATTTTCGCTTAGTAAATTGAAATAGGGTTGGATTAAGTGGTTGACTGTTAGGGACGAATTCTCCATAACCCAGGATAAGAGAGTGGCTTCTGAATCAGAGGAAACAACCCGTTTTTAGTATTAGTAGTTTCGTATTCCATTTTATTTGTTCTGCTCTTTAATTACCAAACAACCAAACCCCCCCCCCCATCGTTACTGTTACTGCAAGTATATTATGAACATTTGGCTTGTCACTGCTCGTTGGGAAACGACCTAGGATCACTTCCTAGTTACTGCATTTTCATGTTTATTTGATTCGGGTACGGCCTCGATCACAAAGGCTTTCGTGGTAGCCGCATTTTCCTCTCGTAACTCGGCACACTCTTTCCGGATGCTTGTAGCGGCTGACTTGAACTTTTCTTTGGCGAGTCTTGCCTTTCCTAGCTCTGATTTTAGAGCTTGGACTTCTTCATCCTCTTCCGGAGCTTCGATGTCCTCTTCGTTGATAATTTTCAACTTGGAGAGCCAATCTAACCCTCGTGTATGAACTCTTAGCCATTCATGATAACCACCGATGATGCCATTACGGATGCCCCTAAGTTCTTTATCTTTCCTTAACGGGCTTTCCCATGCCTTGTGGACTCTTTGTACAATCTTGAGACTTTGCCTACTGAAATCTCTCACAAGGAAAGGCAAGAGGCTCTCTTCCGTCGGTGCTCCCCTCATGGGGTACCCTAACTGTCTTATGGCAAGTGCGGGATTATAGTTAATACAACCCCTCATCCCTATCAACGGAACATTTGGGTAGTCCCCACATGAGAAGAGAACTCCCTTCTATCCTTCCTTCCATCGAGGAAACCAGTTGATTGTGCTGCCTCCTATCCCAGCCAAGTATTGGTCCCAATCTACTCTTCTCTTTTTGACGCACGAGCGATAACTTTGAAGTGGACACGAGTGCCTTATGTCTTTTTGGAATAGGTGGGAAACCAACCACACACAAAGAGTGGGTAGGCAGCAGACAATCCGTGCGCTGTTCTTCTCGCACCTTCGGTCAAACGTATCAAATAAGTCTGCCAAGATAGCTACCACCGGGCTCTCCTTGCTATGGTGATATGCAAGGAAAGCATCAATTGTGGCTAGGTCCACCAAACCGTCCACGTTTGGAAAGAGGACAACCCGAAAGATCAGCAAAGCTAGTATATCCGCAAACGGGACCCACTCTTCTTGACTCACCATATCCCTTGCCTTGCCTTCCAAGTATTTTTGTGGTAGGCCCACTACGCCGTTTCGAGTTTGCTTCATACGATCCAACTCTCTCGTTGAATCTCCAACCACAACTGCAATCTTGCTCAAGGAGAGAAGAAACCCGGAGAAAAGATACGATTTTCTTCCCCCAAGAGGGCATCCTAATATCTCCTCAAATTCTTCAACAGTTGGTACTATTTGGAAGTCCCCAAACGTGAAGCATCTCAACGGCTGGTCATAGTATTGGGCGAGGGATACAACGGCTTCCGTAAATACCTCCGTTGTGGTCAAATCTAAAATCTTTCCGTACACTTTGCGGAAGGCTTGCCTTTGGAGGGGTCCCATCAACCGTCCCAACTCTCTAAGGCTAGTGACATCTAGGCCCTTAATCTTGACTTGATAGAATCTTTTTCCGATTTGATTTGTCCCCATCATTTACCTAAAAAAGGGGTGAATCAAGGCTCCGATATGAATGATGCAATGCGCATGCATGAAACGAAAAGAAAAAACAATAATTTACATATACGAGACCGAAAAAGATCCATCTTTTAATACTACGTTCTAGGCATTGCGGCACCCCA
Source organism: Glycine soja (assembly GCF_004193775.1). Lineage (NCBI taxonomy): Eukaryota > Viridiplantae > Streptophyta > Magnoliopsida > Fabales > Fabaceae > Glycine > Glycine soja. The sequence goes on along the minus strand of NC_041020.1, from coordinate 20,493,506 downwards.
ACGTATGCATTAAAAAGTGACACGTTACTCTAAAGAGACAAAATATCACTAGCTATACAGCAAAACTATAATTTATGTGCTATTCGCAAAAGAATGCATGAGAACAAATGGCACAGAGCGTGTTTGCTCCATGCCCCTATTTGGGGACCTATAGGATAATATCTAGGGGTCTCTAATAACTACTCCCAACGATCCATATCTCACATGGCTGTTTTCTAGAGGTATCATCACTCAAGATAATAATATTGTGGCGGTATGGAATACCAACGACAACACATTATAAAGAGAGAAAGCTCTAGACGAGGTTTCACTATTATCAAGCCAGTCAGAGACCTAGCATGACCATAGAATCACCTCCACTCCTTAGATTCCCATGGACCCGGGTATAGGGCCCCTTTTTTTACTCAAACTCGTGGGTGCTTAGAATGCAGTGTAAAAATGTGGAAAAGACAACATTTATTATATTTACACAGTTCAAAAAATAGGCACACACAAAGTTTCACAATTCCACAATTTCCTAAAATAGGCCTAACTCACAAAAACAGTCCCCAGTGGAGTCGCCAATTATCGCAACCTACCCTTTGCGGGCGAGCGAGGTGAAGCTCACGGGTGTATCTTCCAAAGGAGGAAAATGCGCGGAGTCACCACCAACGTTTATTTGTGGAAAATGTCGGAAAAACCGAAGGAAATCGGTCATGAAGAATATTCCAGATTTGGGAGTTGTATTTACGTTTGAGGAAGGTATTAGCACCTCTCACGTTTGTCCTGAAGGACAACAACCTTAATTTTAGAATTGTGTGAAATTGTGTACCTAAACTTTTATTTCTTTTTATTTTTGAGGTCGACAAAAGTGGGGCTCTTGCTCCTACGCACCCTCCATCGAAGAGGAAATCAGACCCACATAGTTCTTTCTAAAGCGCGAATCAAGCGATTCATTTTACTTAGAAGGAGGTCCTTTTAAGGCGTTGAACCTTAAAATGACCCATTTTTACTTGGTGTGAAAAACTGAGGTATCGAACCTTAAAATCCTTTTAAGTGTTTTTTTGCAGACAAGCTTGACTTTTCAAGCTGATTTTAGCTTTAGTTTCACTTTAGTTATTAGTCAATTCAATTAAGAAAGAGAAATCCCAAAGAGAAACGTGCGATTGATTTTTTTTTGGTTTATTTTACTAAAAGACATTTTTGATTATTATATTATTATTTTACCTCTTTTTGGTTTCCAACGTGGTTACGGCATGACCGAACGGTCGGATTTCATTTTAACAGAAATTAACGGATATTACAAATCAAATGATCGGTGGAAATTTATTTTAGTTTTTGATTAGGCAAGAAAATGACTTAAGTAAATGACTGAAGCACGTCAAAAGGGGGTACGGAAATTAAATGAAACGAGAATAAAAGTACACGAAATAAATGGGGACCACCACGGGTACATAGAATGAATTGAAAAGTTCGATTTTGGGAACTTACCGATTGAAGACTGAAGAACGACGAAGAACGAACGACGAACGACGAACGACGAAGAACGGTTGAAAATCTTCGTGAAATCACCCACGAAAAGGTTATGGAAGTGCCCCGGCTTGAATTTTCTTCACGGAAACAATTTTCCTCACTAATTTTAAGTGATTACGAAATGCTAAGATGGCTGAACCCTTTCCTTCTTCACTCCTCCCTCTATTTATAGGAAAATAGGGGAGGAGCTTGCCACCCAGCTCGCCCAGGCGAGCCAGGTTGCTTCCTCTAGAAGCAACCGCCTTCTGGAGGAACAATCTGGAAGGCCCAAGTGGGCTTGGTTGCTATTTGCACCCCTTTTTTTACTAAATACGCCCCATTTGCTTTTTTTGGTGATTCTTTTTCCGTAACGTTACGAAACTTTATGAATTTCGTAACGACACTTGTTTTCTTTCCGTAAGGTTACAGAACCTTACGGATCATGTAATTTCTCCTTTTTTAGCTTTCGGAATTTTACAGAAACTCAAGGATTGCGCAACAACACTTTCTTTTGATTTCCAGCACGTTACGGAATTTCACGGATTGCGTAACAATGCTTCCTTTTGATTTCTGGCATGTCGTGGAACTTCACGTATTGTGCAACAAAGGGTGCCAAGTACCTCGAAGCGGTCAACCAAAGGTTGCATGCCATCAAATAATAGTCCCCGGACGAAATTAGGGTATGACAACATAAAAAAGGGAAATACATAGTTTTGAAAGTCATATTTGCACACTTGATTGAAGGTTGTCGTCCCTTGTGACGGACGCGTGGGGTGCTAATACCTTCCCCGTGCGTAGAAACAACTCCCGAACCTTTCATACTTAAAGTTCGTAGACCACACGTTCTGATATTTTTGACATTTTCCTCGAATAAATGTTGGTGGCGACTCCGTGCGCCTTCCTCCCTTGGAAGACGCACCCGTGAGCCCCGCGTCGCCCTCCCATCGAAGGGTAAGTTGCGACAGTTGGCGACTCCACTAGGGACTGTTTTTAAAGAGTTAGGCCAATTAACGGTTGTGCAACATCTCATCATAACTTCTTTATTTATGTTCTCCCTTCCCTTTTATCTTTGGTTTTTTGTCCATATTTGTACATAACCTTTGCTATGTTGTTGTGTTTGGTGTATTTGTCTATCAATTACATTCATAGTTAGAAATACCTTTTTTTCTACACACACATGACATCTACACCTCACACAAACATTGAGATATTAAGCCCTATGCCCGGGTCTATGTGAGCCATAAGGAGTGGAGGTAAATCTGTGGTCATGTTGGGTCTCTGACTCGCTTGATGACAGTGAAGCCTCATCTAGAGTTTTCCTCTTTTAGTGATGCATTGTCGCTGATAGTCCCTATCGCCACAATGTATTACCTAAGAGGATGATATCTCTAGAAGCTAATAAGGTTACATAAAACCACGCTTGGGAATTGTCACTAGAAGGGGACTTTTGGATCATTTCCATTAAATTCCTCAATTAGGGGCACATAGAAAACTCACTCTGGCATATTCCTTGATGGCATCATGCATCTCTTTATGGCATCGTAATGGACATATCGTTCATGCATTTTCATGCATTGCATTTTGCGTAAGTCATTTCATCACCATGCATATGCATCTAACATGCTTTTTGCTTACCTTTTATTTTCATGTTTACTCATGCATGATCCTTGCGCTTTCCTCTACAAAACAAAAACAAAAAAGGAAGCATGAAAGTTCACACTGCATTCTTAGTTGCATGTGTTAGGTACCGTGAGCTAACTATGTTGGGATCACAAACTCGTTTCTCTTAAAAAACAAAAATGATTGAACATGGTACCTAATGCATGGCTAACTAGGAAATGAGGTTTCTTCGGGCATCTCAATCTCATAATTACATTTTCCATGCATAGCATAAGTATGCTCGAGTCATTCATCTCTATGAAATGTTGTCAAAGTATTGGCGATCAAAATTTCTTTTCCTTGGATTATGGGGTTGAACCAAGCCCAAGCTTTTAAGAAAGGTTTCGTCAAATCAAGTTGAAGTATGGAAGTAACCGTCTTGTGAAAATTGGGGCAAAAGATGAATCAAGTTACATCGCTACTTTGTCTACTGCCAAGCACATTTAGGACTGTTGATGTCCCTGTTACTTCAAGTTTCACTTTGACAAAGATGTCATGGACCATGTTGAAAATCTAAATTGATTCAACCCCATGTCCTGCGTAAAAATTCACAATACTTCAACAGTGCATCATTTGCATACATCCATATTGTTCATAGGTTGCATTGCTCATTGCATTCTTTCCTTGAAAACCAAATTGTAATCATTGTAATCAAACAAAAAGAATGCGCTTTACGACACCCTTACGAAACGCGTGCTAGAGCTAGAGTAATGGGTGAAGCAGAGGAGGTACAACAACAGATCAAGGCTGACATGGAGGCCATGAAAGAGAAAATGGCCACAATGATAGAGGCCATGATGAGCATGAAGAAGATAATGGAGTTCAATGCGACTGTAGTAGCCGCTACCAGCTCCATTGCTGAGGTGGACCTGACTCACCCATTTGGCCTCAACCAAACAAATCATTCAACCTCAGATATGGGAGGCAAGGAGTTGGGAAGTACGGGTGACCCCGATTTTGTGAAAGTCCAAAGCAAGCATGCTTTCCTGCCATATGGTTTGCCTCCGAACTATACTCCACCGAATGAGAATGTCAATAGCTCCACTCCCATACTCATTGAAAGCCAACAACCTCAATCTGATCATGCACATGTCTTTCAACCCATGGGGGGGGACACATGAAATGCCCCACCATAATCTAGCCAACTTCGAGCCTTGCCTCGAATATGCCACTGAAGGGCAAACAGTTGGTGGTGAGCCCCTGCCAAACACTTCGGAGGGAACTCATTTTCGCCCACAACCGTAACCCTTGCGTTTTGCGGTGGGAAGAGCCCCTCCTGCTATGGCTAAAGACGAAAAGTTGGATCATCTAGAGGAAAGGCTCAGGGCCATTGAAGGAGGCAGAGATTATGCCTTTGTTGACATGGCAGAATTGTGCCTAGTGCCTGATGTCATCATCCCTCTGAAAAAGCCTGTAGAATTCACCCCAATTCCGATGTCCTATGCTGACTTGCTCCCATATCTACTCGATTATTCAATGGATGCCATAACCCCAGCCAAGGTTCCTCAACCTCCATTTTTCTGAGGATATAACTCGAATGCAACATGTACTTATCATGGAGGGGCCCCGGGGCATTCCATTGAGCATTGTAGGACCCTGAAGCATAAGGTGCAAGGTCTAACTGATGCAGACTGGCTGAAATTTGAGGAGAATCGCTTATGAATCCTGACATTCACAAGAGATGCCACACATGAGCAATTTGAAGGTCGTTGCTAGATGTCTCTAATGACTCGTTAGCATTTTCAAGTTTATGCCATTCTTGTAAACCACAGTTGCAATGCTAAATAATATGGATAAATTTGACATCCTTGTCTCTCTCATCCTCTCACAATTACATCTTTGCTTATTCAACTTCCACCGGAATGTGAGTGTAAGCCATTGGTTTGTTTGCTCAAGCGACCTGCGCTCCTGAGTTTTTGACTTCCAAGACCGTTCAGTCAGAGATTACTCGTCTTGCACGTTGGTGGAGGTGCCGTAAAACAACGAGTAAAGTTCAAAACAATAATTTTTAGAATAAAAAAAAAAGCATTTGATTGACTGTGTTTTCAAGTAAAAATATAGACATTCATGTGACCTCATTTTATCATTCCTGAAAATTTGTTTTTTTGAGAGAGAAATGAGCTATCAAGAATAGGAGTCTTTTGACTTAATCCGTCAAACTAAAAAAATCCTTCAAATGTTTCTTGAGAATCAACCGCTTCTTTCATTCTTCCTTGCTACAAGGTTGTGGAAACAAGACAATGATTGATACCTCAAAGCCCTACACTGGGGCAATGAGGGGCACCATGCATGAGCCTCAAGCGAACATAGGGGCAGATCAAAAGTTCTTACCCGTCGATGTCTTTAAATGAAAAAAGGGGGGGACAAACCCTGGGATTTCAATGAATTGATTAAACGGATCCATTGTCGTCACTCCAAAATTGTCAAGTGACTAAATCAAACAGAACATACACTCTGAGGGAGTTCCCGAAGAGATTTGCAAAGATTGGATGAGGTTACATGAATCATCACCTCTTTCAAAAGGACAGTTAATATGTGTTTCCCAAAAAAATCAAATCAAAATCAAAATCACAAAATAGGGAAAGAATGTCATGAACATTGTACAACTTTCCATTACACTACATTGTTGCATACGAAGTCTGCATTTACCGCATTTCAAGGCAAAGGTTGCATGCATCTGCATACCTAAAAATCATGTTAACTGCATAGATTTCCTACATCTAATGTCCAATCTTTTGAATTTAGGATGAGAGGCCATCTCGATGAGTTAATCTCTTGCTTTCTCATAAGGGACCCTTGGGTACTAGTACCTATCGCTTTTCGAGGGCTGCATGCCCTCGCCTTCAGAGAGCTGCATGCTCTCGCCTTTTGAGGGCTGCACGCCCTCACCTTCAGAGGGCTACATGTCCTCGCCTTCAGAGAGTTGCATGCCCTCGTCTTCAGAGGGCTACACGCTTTCGCCTTCAAAGGGCTGCACATCCTCACCTTCACAGGGCTGCACGTCCTCACCTTCAGAGGATTGCTCGCCCTCGCCTTCAGAGGACTACACGCCCTCGCCTTTAGAGGGCTGCAATTCCTCGCCTTCATAGGGCTGCACACCCTCGCCTTCAGAGGGTTGTGTAGAAGTAAGCTTCATGATTATGAATTAAGTATGAATCAAGTAGTTTTGATGATGACAAAAAAGCCCAAAAGAATGATTTTAAGATGAGTCAACAAGTTCAAGATCAAGATTAATTTCAAGATTCATTAGAAGAAATCAAGAAGATTCAAGATTCAAGAGTAGATGATTTCAAGATTCAAGAATAGACATCAAGAAGAATCAAGATTCAAAGAAAAGAAATCAAGAAGCAACAAGTCAAGACTTCACAAGGGAAGTATTAAAAAGGATTTTTTTCAAAAACCAAACATAGCACAGTCTTGTTTTACAAAAGAGTTTTCTCAAATTTTTCTAAGTTACCAGAGTGTTTACTCTCTGGTAATCGATTACCAGTTTCCTTTAATTGGTTACCAGTGATAAAATTTGATTTCAAAAAGTTTTTAACTGAATTTGCAATGTTCCAAATGAAGAGTCACATCTTTTCATAAAATGCATTGTGTAATCGATTACCAGTGTATCTGAATGTTGAAATTCAAATTCAATTGTGAAGAGTCACATCTTTTCATAAAATGCATTGTGTAATCGATTACATGATTATGGTAATCGATTACCAGTGACAAGTTTTGAATAAAAGATCAAGAGATGTAACTCTTGACATGATTTTCTCAAGGTTATAACTCTTCCAATGGTTTTCTTGACCAGACATGAAGAGTCTATAAAAGCAAGACCTTGACTTGCATTCAAAAATCTTCTTGAACAACTTCTGAGAAACCTTTAAACTTTTACAACCTTTACAATTCTTTAAGAATTCTTTCCTACTCATCTTTCTTCTTCTTCCTTTGCCAAAAAGCTTTCTAAGTTTTCTGTTTTCCAAACCTTTGTTCTTCTGCAAGCGAAAATTCTGCAGAAAACAAAAGTGTGCTATATCTTTTCATTCTCTTCTCCCTTTGCCAAAAAGAATTCAACAAGGACTAATCGTCTGAATTCTTTTTGTTTCTCTCTTCTCCCTTTTCGAAAAGAACGAAGGACTAACCACCTGAATTCTTTTGTGTCTCTCTTCTCCCTTTCCAAGAGAATTCAAAGGACCCCGCCTGAGAATTCTTTTGATTCTTCCCTTCCCCTTAAGAAAAAGATTTCAAAGGACTAACTACCTGAGATATCTTTTGTTTTCCCTTTACAAAGATTCAAAGGACTAACCGCCTGAGAATTCTTTGTCCCAACGCATTGGAGGGTACATCCTTTGTGGTACAAGTAGAGGGTACATCTACTTGGGAATTGTTATACTGAGAACAAGAGAGGGTACATCTCTTGTGGATCAGTTCAAGTGGAGGCTACATCCACTTGGGTTTTCAAAGAGAACAAGGGAAAGTACATCCCTTGTGGATCTTTGGCTTGTAAAGGATTTTACAAGGTTGAAAGAAATCTCAAGAACCACAGGTTGCTTGGGGACTGGATGTAAGCACGGGTTGTTGCCGAACCAGTATAAAATTCTTGTGTTTGTCTTTTTCTTCCCTACACTCTTTAATTTCCGCTGTGCACTTTAATTATCGCTTTTACTTTTGATTAAGTTTCTATTTCTGTTCTTTACTTTCTTAACTTAGTAGTAAAAACCTAATTGAATCTAGTAACATTAAGAAGGATAAGTTTTTTAATTAGTAAAGGTTCATTAATAATTAATTCAACCCCCCCCCCCTTCTTATTTATTCCGAGGCCACTTGATCCAACAAGTGGTATTAGAGCAGGTATCTTGTAGAAAGTTTCACAACTTCAAGATTCATGGCCTCCTCAAATTCTCTGTTTCTAGAAAGAAACTCCATCCATAGGCCACCCATCTTTAATGGTGAGGGTTACCACTATTGGAAAACCCAAATGCAAATCTTTATTGAAGCCGTAGATTTAAACATTTGGGAAGCAATAGAAATAAGACCTAACATACCCACCATAGTAGATGTAAGCACTAGCACCACAACACAAAAACCTAGAGATAAGTGGACTGATGAGGATAAAAGAAGAATCCAATATAATCTTAAAGCCAAAAACATTATCACTTCTGCCCTAGGAATAGATGGATATATTAGAGTGTCAAACTGTTCAAATGCAAAGGAGATGTGAGATACTCTCCAACTTACACATGAAGGCACCACTGATGTAAAAAGATCTAGAGTCAATACCCTTACACATGAATATGAATTATTTAGGATGAACCCTAATGAGAATATCCAAAGTATGCAGAAAAGATTCACACACATACTCAACCATCTTGCCTCCTTAGGAAAAATCTTTCCTAATGAAGATTCAATTAATAAAGTTCTAAGATGTTTAAGTAGGGAATGGCAGCCCAAGGTAACTGCTATTTCTAAAAACAAAGATCTTTCCTCTATGTCTCTTGCCACCTTGTTTGGCAAATTGCAGGAACATGAAATGGAACTTCAATGTCTCAATCAAAATGAAGAGACCGACAAAAGGAAAAGAAGCATAGCACTCAAAGCCTCTTCCTCAATACAAGAAGAAGAAGAAGAAGAAGAAGAAGAAGAAGAAGAAGAAGAATCTGATGATGAAGAAGTCTTCTCACTCTTTGTGAAGAATTTTCATAAATTCGTCAAAAATAAAAGAATGGAGAGAAGCCGTAACTTCAACAATGGGAAGAGATCCCAAGAAGTTTCTCCTACACTTAAATGCTATAAGTGTAATCAACCCGGTCACATAAAGGCAAACTATCCCTCAAATGAGTCATGACCCGAGAAGAATGAGAAGAAAAGCTATAAAGAAAGAAGATCCAAGAAGGCGTATATTGATTGGGATGACAATGACTCATCCGATGGTTCGAAGAAGGAGATCAACCTTCTATCCAAAGACTATGAAAGCGATGAGAACATCACTCAAGAAGATTAAGCACAAAAGCAAATGTTTGACTTCTACCTTCAAAGATCTAGACACTTGAATCATGAAAAAGATAACATCAAAACAATTCTCTTTTAAATTTAGTTGATTGAAATTTTTCTTTCAATTAACTTATTTATATGATGACTAACAAAATTTTACTTGTTTGTCTTGATTGATTGAAATTGTGAGTATGTGTTTATATGTCTTGATTGAGTTAATTTTCTTTCTCAAAGCATGAAGTTTCTTTTTAAATATTTGATAATGTCTATGATCTTTATTCTTCAATACTTGTGTTGATTATTTTGATATAATTGAATATATACATGACTAATTTTTTAATGATTATGCATGATTTTGAATGTGATATGTGAATTACTTGCTTAAGGTTCTTTCATAAAGTGTTTTAAAAAAATTTAATGTTATATATATTTATTTTTTTTAAAAGTATTTTGATTTTCATTCAAATCCATTTTTCCTTAAGAGTCATTCAGCATTTAGTTTGGCTAAAATGCTCTCAGGTAATCGATTACTACAATAGTGTAATCGATTACAGACAATTAGGAAGAGTGTAATTGATTACTAAATGCTGTAATCGATTACAACGCGTCCCTACTCCTATAAATTCAGATTTCAAAATAAGAAATCTGCAACCCTTCATTCCTCTCGCGAACCCTTCATTTTGTTCTTTACTTTCTTAACTTAGTAGTAAAAGCCTAATTTAATCTAGTAACATTAAGAAGGATAATTTTTTTAATTAGTAAAGGTTCATTAATAATTAATTCAGCCCCTCTTCTTAATTATTCCGAGGCCACTTGATCCAACAGGTTGTGCATCCTCGCCTACAGAGGGATGCACACCCTCACCTTCAGAGGGTTGCACGCCCTCGCCTTCAGTGGTCTGAACGTCCTCACCATCAGAGGGCTGCACCCCTTCACCTTCAGATGGCTGCACGCCTTCGCCTTCAAAGGGTTGCACGCCCTCGCCTTCAGAGGGCTGCACACCCTCGCCTTCAGAGGGCTGCACGCCCTCACCTTCAGAGGGTTGCACACCCTCGTCTTTAGAGGGCTGCACGTCCTTGCCTTTAGAGGACTCCACATCCACGCCTTCAGAGAACTCAAGGTCTTCTTCCTTAATGCTTAATCGAGGCTTGTGCTCCCAGGTGAAGGGCCCGTAGTTTCCTTTTATCAGTTCCTGGGCCACCCCTTGATCTTGGAGGGTGGCCAACTGTGCGAGCATAACCTGAGGAGGGGGCAGGTCTCCGACTTTGATGAAGAGACTAATGCAATCCTACCGCGCAAAGGCATTGGATAGAAGACTACATGAAGATTGAGCCAGAGATGCAAGAGAAGGCCCTAGGGTTCTCATGAGCCTTAGGGTAGATTTCGGGCCCATGGGCTAAGTATGAACCCGCTTATCTTTGTACATATTAGATCATCCAAACACTCTTAGGATCCGCCTAGTTTACATTTCTTTCACTTTAATTTCTTGCTTACTTTCATAGTTTATTTTCTTTACTAGCCACACCTAGTTTATCTTGTTATTGCATAGTACTTTCTTCTTTCTTATCACACTTATCTTTAGCTCTTTTGGAACCTTAGCTTTTACCTTTTTTACAAACCCCCAACAAGAAAAAACCATAACTTAGGAACCAACATGAGTCATCATTCATCTAGTGTTAATGGAGAGGGTACTAGTCATAAGGACCCTCTATCTAGAATCTTAGATGAGTTGAGTTCCCTCTAGTTATGGAAAGAAAAACTAGAAAGAAAAGAAAAAGGAAAAGAGAGGGTAAAAATAAATCAAGATGAGAGGGAACAAATAAGGGAAGAAGAAAGAAGGAAAATGCTAAAAGAGTTATGAAAAGAAAAACATTCCCGAAATCGAATCTTTCAATTCACCGTTCTTCATCGTTCTTCGTTCGTTCTTCACCGTTCTTCATCGTTCTTCGTTCTTTCTTCGTCGTTCTTCGGTCTTCAACCAGTACATTCCTGAAATCGAATCTTTCAATTCATTCTATGCACCCTTAGTGGTCCCCACTTGTTTCGCGTGCTTTTATTTTTATTTCATTTGTTTTCCGTACCCCCTTTCGACGTGCTTTTACCATTTATTTAAGTCATGTTCTCGCCTAATAAACAATAAAATGAATTTCCACTGATCATTTGAGTTGTAATATCGTTTAATCTTTGTTAAAATAAAATCCAACCGATCTTTCACGCCGTAACCACGTTTAAAACCAAAAGAGGCAAAATAATAATAAAATAATCAAAGTATCTTTGAATAAAATAATCAAAAGAATCAATTGGATGTTTTTCTTTGGGATTTTTCATAATTGAATTGACTAATAATCAAAGTGAAACTAAGGCTAAAATCAGCTCACAAATCAAGCTTTGTCCATAATAATCACTTAAAAACCGTTTTAAGGTCGAATGCCTTAAATGGTCCTCTTTGATTTTTATTGGTTAAACGTGGACTTTCGAAAGCTAAAGTCAACATGTAACTTTGTCACTATTTTCAAAAAAACCAAGAGATCATTAATGGTCCAATGCCTTAATGTTTCTATCCTTTCAAAAAGAATCAAAAGATCGTTCAAATGGTCCAACGCCTTAAACGACTTTTTGTTCGGTCAAAATATATCTTGCTAAAAAAGATAAAAACAACTTAACCAATGTTCAGTTCTCAAAGAACTACGTAGGTCTGATTTCCACATCGCAAATGAGGATACGTAGGAGCGAGGGAAACACCCTTGTCGACCACACCAAAATTAAAAACATAAAAAGCATAAAAACACAAAAAAGACATAAAAATGGGAAAATAAAACATTTCAAAGTCGTAATTGCACACTTGATTAAAGGTTGTCGTCCCTTGTGACAGACGCGTGGGGTGCTAATACCTTCCCCGTGCGTAAAAACAACTCTCGAACCTTTCACACTTAAAGTTCGTAGACCACACATTTCCGGTTTTTCTGATGTTTTCCTCGAATAAACGTTGGTGGCGACTCCATGCATTTTCCTCCCATGGAAGGCGCACCCGTGAGCCCCGCGTCGCCCTCCTACCGAAGGGTAGGTTGCGACAGTTGATGACTCCACTGGGGACTGTTTTTTTAGAGAGTTAGGCCTTCTAATCTCGTGCAATATCATGACTTCCTCTTTTTTCGATTTCCTTTTATTTCCCTTACGTTCTTGTATATAACTCTTTGATGCTTTTAGATTGTTTTTGAAGTGTATGCATGAGATAGATATTTATTCATTTGATGCACACAAGCACCAACACTATTTGTACACACGGTGAGTTGAAAATGGGCCCTATACCTGGGTCCATGGGAACATAAGGAGTGGAGGTGAATCTATGGTCATGCTGGGTCTCCGACTTGCTTGATAACAGTGAACCCTCATCTAGAGTTTTTCTCTTTGATAACATATTGTTGCTAGTAGTCCCTACTGTCGTAATATGTTTGTTGAAGGGGATGATACCTCTAGAAACCATCGAGAGAGATATGACCACCTTGGGGTTTATCATTAAAAGCCTTTTAGGTTCCTCCCGTTTAGGTCCCTAAAATAGGGGCATAAAGCAAACACGCTGTGTGCCTTTTAAACACTGCCATTCATGTAGTCTAAAATGTCATGTATGCCTTTGATGTATGATTATTTGTGGATATTGTCATACTATGTACATCCCCGTGTTGTGCCCTTTTTCGCATCTGCATCATGCACGAGTTGCGTCTTGATCCCATCACTTTGTCACGAACTGATGGAGGGTCCGTGTCGCCTTCTTAAATGCATACATCGGGCACCATGCTGCCCGAATGTTGTATCTAAGAAGGGGACAATCTCCCGGGCTCCCATATTCATAAAATGCATCTGTGCCATACACATTTCTTCATGCATTCATCCATTCCACCCATGATAAATGTTGGAGTCTTGATTCGCACTGGGTTTTGTTTCACTTTAGTAAAACATGGGATTGAGTCAGACGCCTTCGCTTAAAAAGAGGTTCTATCAAGTCAAGGTCAAGAGTCTAGGAGTCGCTAGTCTGAAAGAGTTAGGGTAGTTGATGGGTCAGCTCGAGCGACAAGCTTTTTGCAAAGCTTACGGTAAGATCTGGGACCTAGCCATGGCAGAGGTCTCCACAGAGGCCATTGCCTCCCTCGCCCAATATTATGACCAGCCTTTGAGGTGCTTCACCTTTGGGGACTTCCAGTTATCACCCACGGTGGAAAAGTTTGAAGAAATCCTGGGATGCCCTCGGGGAGGAAGGAAACAATACCTCTTCTCGAGATTCTATCCCTATTTAGCTAGAATTTATAAGATATTCCAAATCTCGATGCAGGAATTAGACCACGGAAAGCAAGTCAAAAATGGGGTGGTTGGAGTACCAAGGAAATCTTTAGAAGCAAAAACAAGAGTCTTGGCAGGTAAAGGCGAATGGGCCCCGTTCATGGACATCCTGGCACTTTTGATCTTCGGGGGGGTCCTCTTTCCAAATGTGGATGGGTTGGTGGACTAGGCAGTGATTAACACTTTTCTCGTCTTTCATGACCGCAAGGAAAGCCCGGTTGTCGCTATCTTAGCCGATCTATATGACACCTTTGGCCGAAGATGTGAAAAGAACATTGCAAGGATCATTTGCTGTACTCCGGCCCTCTACGTATGCTTGGTTTCGCACCTTTTCCGCCAAGAGGTGAGACATGCTTGCCCGCTAGAAGGCCACCGCTCATGCACAGAGAAAAAAGAGGCAAGTTGGGACCAAATCTTAGCAAGCAAAGAAGGAGCGTCTGTCAACTGGTTCCCCCGATGGAAAGAAGGAAGAACCGGGATTCTTATTTCGTGCGGAGGGTTTCCAAATGTTCCCTTGATGAGGACAAGGGGTTGCATTAATTACAATCCCATCCTCGCCATAAGACAACTTGGCTACCCTATGAGAGGGGCACCATTAGAGGAAGGCCTCACACCTATTATTGCACGAGGTTTCAATAGCACCAACGTGGGGGCACTTTAGAAGGTCCGCAAGGCATGGAAGAAGATGCAAAAGAAGGACAAGGAACTTAGAGGCAGTAGTAACAGATCCATCGGTGGCTGCCACGGGTGGTTGAAAGCCTACACACAAGATCTGGATTGGCTCCCGAATTTGAGAACCACTAAGGGGGTGGAGGATGAAGCTCCAGAAGAGGACGAAAAGGTACAGGCCCTTAAGACAGAACTCGAGAAAGCCCGAACAGTCAAAGAAAAGTTCAAGTTAGTAGCTATTAGGATCCGAAAGGAGAATGCCAAACTGAGAGACGTAAATATAGCCACCACCAAGGCCTTAGAACAAGAGACCAAGAGGGCCCGTAGGGAAGAACATGGCCAGAACAAATTCCGAGCGGCTTTGTGGGGCAGTAACAGTGAGCTTAAGCTCCGAAGAGAGGAAAGGGACCAATCACGGGTAGACAATTTGATCTTGAAGGATGAATTGAGGATTTGCCTAAGGTCCAAGAGGAGCATGTCTCAGCGGTTAGGTGAGACCGAGACCAACATGTTAGTCATCGTCAGCAAGTACCAAGAAGAATTAAATCTAGCCACGGCCCACGAGCACAAAGTGCCGGACGAATATGCCCGAGTGTACGCGGAAAAGGAGGCTAGAGGAAAGGTGATTGACTCGATACATAAAGAGGCAACAATGTGGATGGACCGATTTTCTCTTACTTTAAATGGGAGTCAAGAAATTCCCCGATTGCTGGCCAAGGCCAAAGCAATGGTGGATGCCTACTCCGCCCCCGAGGAGATCCATAGACTCCTCAGCTATTGTCAGCATATGATAGACTTAATGGCCCATATAATTAGGAACTGCTAGAAAGTTTGTATTGTCACTCAGATCTTGACTAGTTGTAACTTTCTGAATAAAATGAGTTTGTCCCGTGATTTTACTCCAAAATCAGTGTGAATCGAATCACTACCACATTTTATCTCTAGCATACATTCATTTTTTTACGTACTCCTCACATTTGGTTTTTTAGGAAAAATGACATAACTAAGCGCGCCCCAAGGCATCTCTATCGCACCAGATCCAAATCTAGGACGATGGGTGACCAAGAGGAAGTACAGGAACAGATGAAAGCCGACATGTCGGCTTTGAAAGAGAAAATGGCTTCCATGATGGATGCCATGCTAGGACTGAGAGAACTAATGGAGAATAACGCGGCCACCGCCGCCGCTGTTAGTTCGGCTGCCGAAGCAGACCCAACTCTCCCAGCTACCGCGCACCACCCTATCCCAAACGTGGTAGGACGAGAAAGAAGTACACTGGGGCACATCAGCAACCCCCATCCGGGGTACAACCGAGTAGCTTACCCCTATGGATTACCACCTAATTACACACCACCAGCCATACGTGACGACGCGGGTCATGTCCCTCCCCCCATCCTTGAAGGGGAGCCTCCTCGATAGCCGGATGAGGTCCACGAGGATCGTCGAGAGCATGCTCAGGGAGACATCGATTCCTACTCCCCATTCCCCGCCGAAGGGTGGGCACCCAATGCGCTGCCTCAGCCCAACCTCACGGGAGAACCTCGAAACCACCCAAACACAACCAATATTTTTGTCCACATGAGGGCCACCCCTGGCAGCAGAGGAAAAGGGGAAACTCGATCCCATCGAGGAGAGATTGAGGGCTGTTGAAGGCTTTGGCGATTATCCGTTCACGGACATGACTAACCTTTTCTTAGTGTCGGACGTCGTCATCCCTCCGAAATTCAAGGTACCTGATTTCGATAGGTACAAAGGGACAACTTGTCCTAAGAATCATCTCAAAATGTATTGTCGCAAGATGGGTGCATATTCCAGGGACGAGAAGTTGTTGATGCATTTCTTCCAAGATAGCTTGGCTGGGGCAGCGGTCATCTGGTACACTAATCTAGAAGATTCCCGCATCCGCACTTGGAAGGATCTGATTACCGCCTTCCTTAGGCAGTATAAGTACAACTCTGACATGGCTCCCGACTGGACTCAGCTGCATAGCATGGTTAAATGGGAAAGCGAGTCCTTTAAAGAATACGCTCAGCGTTGGAGGGACATGGCAACGCAGGTAGCCCCTCCCATGGTCGAGAGGGAGATGGTTACCATGATGGTAGATACCTTGCCTGTGTTTTACTATGAGAAATTAGTGAGCTACATGCCCTCCAGCTTTGCAGACTTGGTATTCGCCGGGGAAAGGAAATAGGTGGGCTTGAAGAGGGGGAAGTTCGATTACATCTCCTCCACAGGTACCAACGGTAGGAGGATCGGAGCAACTAGGGCAAAGAGGAAGGAAGGAGATACCCATGTCGTCACTTCAACACCTGCATGGGTCAAGCCGCTGCAGATCTCCCACGGTACCCACCAATATGCACAACATCACCCGAGTTTCTCAGCTCGCGCCGGGGACTCCTCCAACTCAGCGCCCGTGCCTGTCCAGAGGGAGGCCCCCAAGCTCCGGCTCCAACCTCGACTCACCCGACCGGCAATGCCCACATTGGCGTTGGTTCCAACGCGGACAGGAACTTTCCCCCAACTGAAGAATTTGCTCCGATCCCGATGACGTACGAAGATCTCTTGCCATCCCTCGTTGCCAACCAGATGGCTGTGATATCTCCCGGAAAGATCTTCCAGCCTCCTTTCCCAAGGTGGTACAACCCTAACGCAATCTGCACATACCATGGGAAAACCCCGGGCCACTCAACCGAATAGTGCGTGGCCCTCAAATGCAATGTCCAAAGTCTGATAGAAGCCGGATGACTGACATTTCAAGAGGACTGGCCCAACATAAAGACAAACCCGTTTGCCAATCATTGAGGGGGAACTGTTAATGCCATCCAGGCAAGTAGGTCGCGCAGGTCCAAACCTTTGAAGGACGTAACAACCCCCGAGAAGGTTTATCTACGAGGCCCTACAAAAGGGAGGTGTGATTCCCCACGGTGGGCACAAGAAGGATTCCTGTTTGATGCATCCCGGCGTGCCACATAGCATGGAAGCTTGTTTAGCAGTAGGAGACCTGTTGCAACAAATGATAGACCAAGGCCGGCTGGAAGTCGGCGATGAGGGGGATGAAGAACAACATATATGCATGCAATCCGCAGATGAGGAAGGTCCTAGAAAGCCTAAACCTTTGGTAATTCATTTCACCAGGGACACAGCTCCCTAAAAGCCCCGACACCCCTCAGTAGTTAGACCTATTCCGTTTCCATACAAGAACAGCCATGCAGTTCCGTGGAGGTACGCGCCTTTGAGCGATAGGAAGGAAGAAGCTACCGACATCAGCTCGTTGTCGACCAAAGTAACCAATATCATAGGGCTGAGCAGCATAACCCGCAGCGGCCATGTATTCGTGCCCCCTGACCTGCCGACGCAACTTGCAAACGCTAAGGGGAAGGCAAGGATGACGAAAGGGCCAAATGTCAAAGTGATCCCCGCTCCGGGTGAGGATGTTCCGATGAAAGGTCTTTCCGAGGGAAAAGAGGGTTGTGACAAGAAAGAGGTATCGCTCGAGGAGGCCGGCGAGTTCCTCCGCATTATTCAACAAAGCGAGTTCAAACTGATTGAGCAACTCAACAAAACCCCTACTAGAGTCTCTCTTTTGGAACTGCTCATGAGCTCTGAGCCCCATCGAGCTTTGTTGGTAAAAGTCTTGAATGAAGCTCATGTAGCCCAAGACATCTCCGTAGAAGGCTTTGGGGGACTCGTCAATAACATCACAGCCAACAACTACCTCACCTTCACCGAAGAGGAAATCCTTGCCGAGGGGAGAGGACATAACAGGGCTTTGCATGTGTCAGTCAAATGCATGGACAATGTCATGGCCAAAGTAATGATCGACAACGACTCCAGTTTGAACATGATGCCCAAACGCACGTTGGAGAAATTGCCATTTAACGATTCCCATCTAAGGCCAAGTTCCATGGTGGTCCGTGCCTTCGACGGCAGCCGCCGAGAGGTGAGGGGAGAGATCGACCTCCCCATACAGATAGGGCCTCATACCTGCCAGGTTACGTTCCAAGTGATGGATATTAACCCGGCTTACAGCTGTCTTTTGGGGCACCCGTGGATCCACTCAGTGGGAGTCGTTCCCTCTACACTCCACCAAAAGCTGAAGTTCCTAGTGGAGGGAAATTTGGTCATAATTTCGGGTGAGGAAGACGTCTTTGTAAGTTTCCCTTCCTCTATGCCATATGTGGAAGCCGCAGAGGAGTCATTGGAAACAACTTTTAAATCTTTTGAGGTAGTAAGCATTGCCTCCGTAGATTCCCTCTCTGGGCAGCCTCGCCTATCTGATACGGCAATGATGGTGGCCTGGGTGATGTTGGGGTACGGCTACGAGCCCAGAATAGGTTTAGGCAAGAACAACAGCGGATGAACCAGCCTAGTAAGCACTAGAGTAAACCTAAGCAAGCTGACATAAGGAAAAATATCGCGGAAAGGAAGAACAAAGGCCAGGGCCCGCGGTCAGGACAGCAAGCCAAAGAGGCCCCACCCTGCCACATCAGTAGAAGCTTTATAAGTGCGGGTTTAAGACGCGAAGGCCAAGTTGCCGCGATATGCGAGGATGACTCCCCGAGGAGATTGGATTTGATACGGCCATGTCCTCCCGGTTTCCGACAAGGAAATTGGTGAGTGGAGGAACGCCCGGACGTTTATGCGACAAGCATAATGTAACCTTTTGTAGCTTTAAAACTCTACGATTGGGCCTAGGCTTTAGAGTTTCCTTTCGTTAAGGCATTATGTATTTTGTTTTTGAAGTTATAATATAAAGATCTTTCTTCATCTGTTCCTGCACCTCTACCCATTCTCATTCATTTGCATGTTTATTTCTTTACGCTTAAAAATGCCAGATCCGACGACGAGTCCCTCAAAGGTACTAATACCCGGGACCCAACCGTCAATTTCGAGCAAGAAGCGAGTCGGACGAGGATGTGGGGCTTCCCCCAGAGCTGGAGAGGATAATCGCTCAGGAAGACCGAGAGATGAGGCCTCATCAAGAAGAGACAGAGCTCATAGACTTAGGAACCTGTAGTGGGAAAAAGGAAGTAAAGATAGGCACGGGTATGATCACACCCATCCATGAAGAATTAATGGCCCTGCTGAAAAACTACCAAGACATCTTTGCCTAGTCGTACCAGGATATGCACGGTTTTAGTTCTGACATTGTACAACACTGATTACCTCTAAATCCAGAGTGTTCCTCAGTAAAACAAAAACTGAGGAGGATGAAGCCCGAGACGTCCCTGAAAATAAAAGAAGAGGTAAAGAAACAATTTGACACTAGCTTTTTGGCTGTCGCCCGATACCCGGAATGGGTTTCCAACATTGTACTGGTCCCTAAGAAGGATGGGAAGGTACGAATGTGTGTGGATTATTGGGACCTAAATCGAGCCAGTCCCAAAGACAATTTCCTTCTGCCGCACATCTATATCCTCGTGGATAATACGGCCAATTTCTCTCTGTTTTGCTTCATGGACGGGTTCTCCGGCTACAATCAGATAAAGATGGTGCCAGAGGATATGGAAAAGACTACCTTCGTCACCCTGTGGGGGACATTCTGTTATAAAGTGATGTCCTTTGGACTCAAGAATGCCAGGGCAACCTATCAACGGGCTATGGTGGCTTTGTTCCATGACATGATGCACCGAGAAATCGAGGTCTATGTAGATGACATGATCGCCAAGTCTAAAACCGAGGAGGAACACCTTGTCAACTTGCGGAAGTTGTTCGAAAGGCTTAGGAAGTATCGGTTGAGGTTGAACCCCGCTAAGTGCACCTTCGAGGTCAAGTCGGGAAAATTACTGGGTTTCATCGTAAGGCAGAAAGGGATAGAGGTGGACCTCGAAAAGGTGAAAGCCGTCCTTGAAATGCCAGAACCACGTACCGAGAAGCAGGTTCGAGGTTTCCTGGGGAGTTTGAACTACATTGCCAGATTCATATCACAGCTCACCGCTATCTGTGAGCCGTTGTTCAAACTCTTACACAAGAACCAATCCATCCGCTGAACGAGGACTGTCAAGAGGCCTTTGGAAGAATCAAACAGTGCCTCATGAACCCTCTCGTGCTTATGCTGCCGGTGCCCGGAAGACCTCTCATCTTGTATATGATGATTTTGGACTAGTCAATGGGGTGTATGCTGGGGCAACATCACAAGTCCGGGAAAAGAGAGTGTGTCGTCTACTACTTGAGTAAGAAGTTCACGGCCTGTGAGATGAACTACTCCCTGCTGGAAAGAACGTGTTGTGCTTTAGTTTGGGCGTCCCACCGTCTAAGACAGTACATGCCGAGCCATACCACCTGGTTGATATCCAAAATGGACCCAGTCAAGTACATCTTTGAGAAGCCTGCTCTCACAGGGCGGATTGCCCGGTGGCAGGTTTTGCTATCCGAGTTCGATATAGTCTATGTCACCCAAAAGACGATAAAGGGAAGCGCCTTGTTTGAGAAAAAACTAGACAAGGACAGGGACAAGTGGATCGTGTGGTTTGATGGGGCGTCAAATGTTCTAGGCCATGGCGTTGGGGCAGCATTGGTCTCTCCGGACAATCAATGTATACCTTTCACAGCCAGGCTAGGGTTCGAATGCACCAATAACATGGCTGAATATGAAGCATGCGCTCTGGGCGTCCAGGCAGCAATTGACTTCAACGTCAAGCTACTCAAGGTGTATGGAGACTCGGCGTTGGTGATTCACCAGCTGAGAGGGGAATGGGAAACTAGAGACCACAAGCTGATACCCTACCAGGCCTATATCAAGGAATTGGTTGGGTTCTTTGTTGAGATTTCCTTCCATCACGTTCCCCGAGAGGAAAATCAAATGGCGGATGCGCTTGCCACTTTAGCGTCCATATTCCAGCTGACATCTCACGAAGACCTACCGTACATTGAGTTCAGGTGTCATGGCAGACCCGCACATTGTTGTCTGGTGGAAGAAGAGCAGGATGGTAAGCCTTGGTATTTCGATATCAAGCGGTACGTTGAAAGCAAAGAGTACCCACCGGAGGATTTCGACAACAACAAGAGGACGTTAAGGAGATTGGCAGTCGGCTTCTTCTTCAGCGGAAGCATACTATACAAAAGAAACAATGACATGGTTTTGCTACGTTGCGTGAACACTAAGGATGCTGAGAGCATGCTGGGGGAGGTCCATGAGGGCTCTTTTGGTACGCATGCTAACGGGCACGCCATGGCTAGGAAGATCTTAAGGGCGGGCTACTATTGGCTCACCATGGAGAGCGATTGTTGTCTCCACGTGAGGAAGTGTCACAAATGCCAAACGTTTGCAGACAATGTCAATGCTCCACCCTTGCCTCTGAATGTTTTGGTCGCACCATGGTCGTTTTCCATGTGGGGAATAGATGTGATTGGGGCTATAGAGCCCAAAGCTGCGAATGGATACCGCTTCATCCTAGTGACGATTAATTACTTCACTAAGTGGGTCGAAGTTGCGTCATACGCTAGCGTCACCAGGAGTGTGGTGGTCAGGTTCATTAAGAGGGAGATTATCTGCCGGTATGGTTTGCCGAGGAAGATTATCACAGACAATGGCACCAACTTGAATAACAAGATGATGGGGGAAATGTGCGAGGAGTTTAAGATCCAACATCACCACACCCTATAGACCCAAGATGAACGGAGCAGTGGAGGCAGCCAATAAGAATATCAAGAAAATTATCCAGAAGATGATCGTGTCATACAAGGATTGGCATAGGATGCTCCCATTTGCGCTGCATGGTTACCGAACCTCAGTGCGCACATCAACCGGGGCAACACCGTTCTCGTTGGTATATGGAATGGAGGCAGTGCTACCGTTTGAGGTGGAAGTCCCGTCATTGAGAATCTTGGCGGAGTCCAGATTAAAGGAATCAGAGTGGGCCCAAGCACGTTTCGATCAGCTTAATCTCATAGAAGGCAAGCGTTTGGCCGCCATGAGCCACGGGCGTTTATATAAAAAACGAGTGAAGAACGCTTTTGACAAGAAGGTACGCTCGTGCAGGTTCAGCGAAGGGGACTTGGTGCTGAAGAAAGTCTCCCAAGCCCTGAAAGACAACAGGGGAAAGTGGGCCCCAAACTATGAAGTGCTCGCCAACATGGATGACGAGGAGCTACCTTCACCCGTGAACTCCAACGTTGTCAAGCGATACTACGCTTAAGATCTGGGGCAATTAAGGAAGTCGCTGCATGTTTTTATTTTTGTGTGTTCTTCTTGGTTTCCCCCAGGGATTCCTGTCCTCTGTAATTTTTTCATCACAATCTTTTAAAAGAATGTAGGGTTGAGGTTTCGATCCTCGCTTTGTGCTTTAAAAGATGTGTAGTATTTGATAACTTGAGCCTTTTCGCTCAATCCATGGGATGCCCCAAGCGCTTAATTGAAACTGAACCCGAAAAGCTTTTGCTAAAAGATTATTGCATTTGAAAACGCTCATGCATACGCATACACATGCATATTTGTTATCTTGTGATAGGGACATGATCATTTTAAGTAATAGTCAAATACCATGCCAAATCCAAGACAGAGACGATTTGCTGCGCAATGTCGTTTCCTACTTTCAGGTACTTGGGGACGGGCACGAATGGAGGCTAGGCCCATGATCAACAGATCACCATCCCACGTCCAGCTTCGGACAAGCGAGAAGCGCTATTGGGAGGCAGGCTAGTATCCTTTTAAATTCCTACCTATTATTGTTGTTGTTTCTTTAAGGTGATGGTCGGATGCCTAATTTACCCTAAGGGCTTCGAGTAAGCGAACGCCGACCCATAGAGAGCGCGTACCTTCGAGTAAGCGAACGCCGACCCATAGAGATCGCCTGGGCGAGCACCCCTGCACCAGAAAACATAAAAACGAGGGGAGGGTGAGTTTCTCTCCACCCAAAACTCCCCTCCCTCCTTCAAAAACGCAGCACCCACGGGATTCGTGGATTTTTTACCCTAGGCCGCCATTTTTGTGCTTTTGCTTCCATTTTTAGTATCTTTGATCACTCCATACAATAAATGGATCCAAAGAAACTCTCCACGAAGAGGTCTAGAAGAGATGCCACAGGAGAAGGATCCAGTGCTGCCTCAGAGTTTGATAGTCATCGTTTCTAGAGTGCCGAGCACTAGCAGTGCTTTGAGGCCATCAGGGGATGGTCATTCCACCAGGAGAGGCGTGTCCAGCTCAGGGAGGATGAGTACACGGACTTCCAAGAGGAGATAGCTCGCATGCATTGGACACCTCTAGTGACTCTCATGGCTAAGTTTGACCCCGAGATAGTCCTAGAGTTCTACGCTAATGCCTGGCCCACAGAGGAGGGAGTTCGGGACATGCGCTCATGGGTGAGGGGTCAGGGGATTCCCTTCGACGCAGATGCCCTCATCCAGTTCTTGGGCGACCCGCTGATTTTGGAGGAAGGTCAGCAGTGTGAGGTCACCCAGAGGAGGAGCCAGGCAGACGGTTTCGATGAGGAAGCCATCGCCCAGCTGTTGTGCATACCGGGGCAGGATTTCGCCTGGACCGCTGCAGAGAGGTGGGTGCAGATCATGCGCACCAGCATGACTACCTTGACCCAGATATGGATGACGCTGCTGCTCAGCAATGTCTTGCCTAGCGACCACAACTCTGACCTCCCTCTGCCTAAGTGCCAGTTGGTGTATGCCATCCTGACACGGATGAACGTCCTCATGGCTTAGGTGATTGCTGATGCCATTTATTTGTTTGAAGGTATGGCGCCTACCAGGCACCCTCTGGACCCGTAGAAGTCCAACAGGGCCCTGGGGTTTCCGGCTCTGATCATGGGCCTTTGCCAGTCCTACAGAGTTCTCGTCACCCCCAGTAAGGTAATCCGACCGCCGATCACCCGAGCCTTCATCGAGAAGTATTGTGCGCCTAGGCAGGCGCAGGGTGATGCACATCAGTCCGCAGGCGCACTGCCACCACCTTGGCAGGCCAGTCCAGCTGGGTCACTGGGCGTAGAGCGTTATTTACAGCATTTGGTTTGCCAGCAGGCGGCCAACCACCGTGGACAGGTTCAAATACATGAGTGCCTCTACCAGTTTAGCCTCAGTCAGAAGGGGCAGGGTTTAAAACCAACCGATCTTTCATGCGTAACCACGTTTAAAACCAAAAGAGGCAAAATAATAATAAAATAATCGAAGTATCTTTGAATAAAATAATCAAAAAAATCAATTGGACGTTTTTCTTTGGGATTTTTCTTAATTGAATTGACTAATAACCAAAGTGAAAATAAGGCTAAAATCAACTCACAAATCAAGCTTTGTCCATAAAAATCACTTAACAACCGATTTAAGGTCCAATGCCTTAAATGGTTCTCTTTGCTTTTTGTTGGTTAAACATGGACTTTCGAAAGCATAAAGTCAACATGTAACTTTGTCACTATTTTCAAAAAAATCAAGAGATTGTTAATGGTCCAATGCCTTAATGTTTCTCTCCTTTCGAAAAGAATCAAAAGATCGTTCAAATGGTCCAACGCCTTAAACGACTTTTTGTTCGATCAAAATATATCTTGCAAAAAAAGATAAAAAAAACTTAACCAACGTTCAGTTCTCAAAGAACTACATAGGTCTGATTTCCTCATCGCAAATGAGGATACGTAGGAGCGAGGGAAACACCCTTGTCGACCACACCAAAATTAAAAACATAAAAAGCATAAAAACACAAAAAAGACATAAAAAGGGAAAATAAAACATTTCGAAGTCGTATTTGCACACTTGGTTAAAGACTGCCATCCCTTGTGACGAATGCATGGGGTGCTAATACCTTCCCCGTGCGTAAAAAAAACTCCCGAACCTTTCACACTTAAAGTTCGTAGACCACACCTTTCCGATTTTTCCGACGTTTTCCTCGAATAAACGTTGGTGGCGACTCCGCGCATTTTCCTCCCATAGAAGACGCACCCGTGAGCCCCGCGTCGCCCTCCCGCC
Organism: Glycine soja; assembly: GCF_004193775.1. Lineage (NCBI taxonomy): Eukaryota > Viridiplantae > Streptophyta > Magnoliopsida > Fabales > Fabaceae > Glycine > Glycine soja. The sequence continues at coordinate 20,468,468 of NC_041020.1, read as the reverse complement.
GAAGGATAGGTTGCGACAAGCATAACACTCTTGCCCCTTCTTCTTTCCGCCGTGGGAACCAACTAATAGACACTTCCGTCATGCCTGCCAAGAGTTCTTCCCAATTTGCCTTGTTCTTTCTCAAGCACATGCGATGACCTTGTAGGGGACAGACAAATCTACTTTCATGAATAGAGATGCAGGATACCAACCATACACAAAGAGCAGGCGTACAACAAACAATTCTCGCACTACTCTTCTCACATCTTAAGTCGAACGTATCATACGCATATGCTAAAACAGTAATGACCAGGCTTTCCTTACTGTGGTGATAAGCAAGAAAAGCATCGATCACTGCTAGATCCACCAGCCCGTCTACATTTTCAAATAGAACTGTCCCAAACACTAGCAGAGCTAATATGTTGATAAATGATACCCATTCTCCTTGGCTTGCCAGAGTTTCCGCCTTCTCCTCCAAGCACTTCCTCGGTATTCCCACTACTCCATTCCTACTTTGCTTCACTCGATCTAATTCTCATTCCGAGATCCTGACCACTCCTGCTATTCTCACCATAGAAAGATAGTATCCAGTAAAGAGGTATATGGCTTCCTTCCTCCTATCGGGCACCCTAAGATCCCTTCGAACTCCTCTATGGTCGGTGCTAACTGAAAGTCCCCAAAAGTGAAGCATCTGAGCAATTGGTCATAGTATTGAGTGAGAGATGTGATTTCTTCAACTGAATCTTCTATCATCGCCAGATCCTAGATCTTCAAATATACCTTGGAAAAAGCCTGACGTTGAACTTGATCCATCCACTGTCCCAGCTTTCGCAAGCTAGCTACTTCTAGATTTTTTACTTTGACATGATAGAACCTTTTCTTAAAAGACCGTGCTTGGTCCAACCCCATGTTCTCAAGAATAGAAATTTTGATGACCAATACTTCAACACCCTATCATAGAGCAGGTATGATGAATGAATCAAGACATGGTTATGCTATGCATGACAAACGTATTTATCAAACTAACACAAGATGCCCGAAAGACCACCCCTTTCATATTAACAATGCATTGAGTACCATGTTCATGCAACTCTTGATCATCGTTGGGAGAAAGAAATATATAAATCCAACATGGTTTGCTTGTAGTTATTACCATGGTACCCAACACATGCAAATAAGAAATGAGGTGCAGACTTTCACACTTCATTATGACTTTGACGACAAAAAAAAAAGAATGCAAGGCATTAGCAATAGAGGGGACCCCTAAGGGTACATTGATTACATTCAACTCTTAAAAACTAATCGACTGTTGCACGAGGGACACATAACAAGAGAATGAGGGAATGATCACGGTCGCAATTTGATAGCGCCTTGACTTCGCTTTTCTTCCTTCTTCATCTTCTTTCTCTCTTCCTCTTTCTTTTTCTCAACTTCTGAACCCTTAAACTCCTCCCCCAACATGGCTATTTATAGGAAATAGCCATTTTGGGGCAGGGGAAGCTCGCCCAGGCGAACTAGTTACTTAGCCTTGAAGGAATGAGGCGAGCTAGAGCTCCCCAAGGTGAGCTAGTTGCTTAGGCACGAAGCCATTTCATGGCCTAGGCGAGCCAGATGCTAGCTTGGGCAAGCTAGAGTCTAGAAAATTTCAAAAAAGACCCTTTTGTCCCCTTCCTTGGTATCCTTTTGTTTTATTGATCAAAACATTGAGTGATTCCTTTCTTTGCACTGTAACTAGCGCCAAAAATCGTAATTCGACTAGCAAGAATCAAAATATCATATCGAATGATATTCCCTAGATGAAATTAGGATTTGACAGTAACCCTAACCAATATCACAAAACTTAGACGAATGAAAATAAGAAAAATGGAATGAATACACCTTATTGTGTGGATATGAAAGCCTCAATCTTCAAACCATGATGTTCATCCTTGACATTGAATGCTTGACCTTGACAAGATAACTTTCTCTGAAGAAATGCTCAACTAATCCTTTTAGAAACACTTTGATGTAGCTCCATGTGGAGCTTGTAGGCCTTGGATCTTCTTCATCAATGGAGTCCTTTGCTTCTTGAAGATGAATGGTAGTGGAATGGAGAAGGAAGTAAGATGATTGGAGGCACCACTTCAAGGAGAAGATGAGTCAAGAAGAAGCTCACCACCATAGGAAGCCATGGATAAGAGCTTGAAGGTAGGAGAAGATGAGTGGAGGGAGAGGGAGAGAAGGAGCACGAAATTTTGTGCCTCAAATGAGGTCCAAACTTTGAAGTGTAATTCTCAAATGATCAAAGTTGAAAAGAATGCACACACATGGCCTCTATTTATAGCCTAAGTTTCACACAAAATTGGAGGGAAATTTGAATTTCTATTCAAATTTCACTTGGATTTGAAATTGAATTTGTGGAGCCAAAATTTCACTAATTATGATTAGTGAATTTTAGCTATGGTTCAGCCCACTAATCCAAGATCAAGTCCAAGATCCACTAAGTGTGCTTAGGTGTCATGAGGCATGTAAAGCATGAAGGACATGCACAAAGTGTGATTATATGTGGCAATGTGGTGTAGCAAGCAAATGCTCACCTCCACCTCTAAAATTTAATTGGATTGGGCTTCTCCCAGTTCAATTAAATTTATTTTCCAACACACACATCAAATGTTCACTTAATGCATGTGAAATTACAAAACTACCCTTAACACAAAAACTATAGTCTAGGTGCCCTAAAATACAAGGGCTGAAAAATCCTACATTTCTAGGGTACCCTACCTACATTATGGAGCCCTAAATACAAGGCCCAAAAATAATGAAACCTTAATCTAATATGTAGAAAGATAAGGGGCTCATACTTAACCCATGGGCCCGAAATCTACCCTAAGGCTCATGAGAACCCTAGGGCCTTCTCTTGCATCTCTGGCCCAATCTTCTTGGAGTCTTCTATCCAATGCCCTTGGGGGGTAGGATTGCATCACACTTTCTTAATGTAGTATTGAATTTTCTATCACAAAAGAGTTACTCAAAAGGAATAACAATATGGGTATTTATAATAAAAAAAATAGTTATAACCGCCATAATCAATTATCAAAACCTTGTAATCGGCTATTTCGCTTATATACTCTTTGTTATGCATTTCCAGATCATGGTAATGAATTTCAATAATTTGGTAATCGATTATTTCCATCCCAAAGAACAATCTTCTAATTGCAATAAGATATAATCAATTACATTTCCTTCTCATTGATTATCCCGATGGGAATAACCTTGTTTCAATAGAATCCAAGCCTTAACCAAGGTTTAAACATGTTGTAATTGATTATAAAAACTATGTAATTGATTACACTATGTCAAACACTTATGTTCATAAAAACATAGTGGTCTTAGCATTCACAATCACTTAGAACATGAAAAACTAAGCATGATAGGATAAAGTGAACTATAGCATGAAATACAACAAATCACACTAGAAGGGGAGGTTGAATAATGTATCAGTCAAAATATAAAACCTTTTCAAAATGGAAGATGTTATAATAAACAAGTTTATAAAATCCCTCGTCCAATGACTAAAGGATGTAGGATGAGAGATTCACTAAGACTATTGAATTGAGTAGTTATTTCCTATTGCATGGTGCACTTAAACTTATCATTCTCAGTCCTTTACTTTTCAACAAAGATGTCCATAGCTAGGCCAATCATCTCCTTTATCTTAGCTTTGCTCACTACTTCTATAGGACTAAGTTGATTGGAATTGGTATAGAGATAGTGGTGTGGATGATGACAACAGCTGTTTCTTTAGGTGTGGTTTCATGTGAGGTTGATTCAATTAGAGCCTTATCTAGCGTATATTTTGGTTTTTCAGCAACTATGGCTGGAGTGGACTCAGCCACTTTGGATGCTTTAGCAGTTGTAGCAGTCGGTTTGGAGACCACCTTGTTGGGTCTTGTCTTCTCAGCTTCTGCTTTAGCTTTCCTTTTGACAATAGTTGTGTGTCTGTCTTATGCTTTGGCTTTTTGCTTTACTTCTTTTTCAAGTCTAATTTTCCATGTTGCTTCATACTTGGCCCTGTCAGCTTTTTGTAGTCGATGAAGGCGTTAGATGCGGGCTTCTAGTTTCTCCATTGTCATCTTTCGAATGTTGAAGACACGATGGTAGAAGATAGTGGGTAGCTTCAATAGACTCTGCATGAAGTCATCCTCATGGTTCTTCACAAAGCAAGCATTTGCATAATCAAAGTAGTAAACTTTGTTTGGAGACAATACCTAAATGGAATTCCTTTGTTGGAAAGCAGGCACATGCGTAGAGTTGGAGGAGCTGGCTCCTTTGGTGTCATACCACACTGTCTGATTCCATGAGGTCCTAACATCATTAGCATCTAGCTTCCTGATGAGCCTTTGACCTTGGAACAAAGATGTCAAGTCGTGGGAGTAGTTGACCAATTGTGTCTTCTATTTCTACTCGGCATGTCTTCATTGAAGTAGAGCTTGAAACCCTTCTTCTTCCCTTCATCACAGATAGGCAATCTTGGGCAAGCTCTGTCAAGCTCCATCTTGATGTCAGTTCATTGGTTGATTTGGAGTCCAGGAGGATAAGAAGTTGCTTGGTCCAGTATGTACATTTGCTTGAAGATGCCTCCTATTATATCAAGATCTTGTTTGTAGGGTCTTAAGCAAGCAGGATGGAAGGGAATGAATCTAGTGCGAGGAGTCCAGATTTGCACCTCCTTGGACAATAGTCTTTATGTAGTAGAATTCTCCTTTGAGGGGTCCACACTGATGACTATTGTAGGCAAAGTAAGCTTTGTTGCCTTGTCATATGGATCACTGGAAGTGATTGCCTGTCTCTGCTTTTGCTCATCCAACACAGAGGATGGGCAAGTGGTTATAGTGGTACCATTTGGCATCCACTGAGTACCCATCTTGACCAGGTTGGAGTACACTAGTCTCGTCCAAGAGGGGTTATCCAAAGCCACTATGGCATATGGGACCAGAGCCGCATATTCGATGAATGGAGTATGAATGTGATCTACTTTGTCCATTGAGGTGGAGTCACTACCTCATGTTGTCTTTGGATAGGTTCTATCTATGAGTGTTGGATGATCTCACTCTCAGGGCAGTGGTTCTATTGATTTATTTTGAAGAAAGTAACTGAAAACTTTTGGAAAGCAATCTTTACTTTGGTTTGTTGGACCTAGGATCTCTAGCTTCGTCTCCATGTGGATCCAAGCAATGGAAACTTGGATATGTAGGCTTCTTGGTCTACACTGGTGGTGGACTGGATGGATGTGGAGTGGGAGTTGGAGTTGCCTCACTATCAGACGAACAAGAGACAATGAAGGATGGGATCTTAATGGGTTCCTTTAGGGTTAAGGACTTGCATCTAGGTCTTATCTTTCTCTTCTTTGGAAAAGAGGATGTGATAATTGGTTGATCAGGCCTCTACTTCTTTGGTTTTTCTTGTTCTGCTTTTCACTTCCTTGGGATTATCAAAGGGTTATCATCCTCTATTTCACTTAAATCCCTAAGCTTCAGATCCTTTGTAGCCTGCTCAGTGATCTATCTTTCACTTTTTCTTACTAGAGTGGTCTATAGACGAGTCCTTTGAGACTGTATTGGACGCGAAGGTCTGGACTCCTCAAGCTTTTTCTTTTTCCATTGCTCCTCAATGACAATCTCTTCTTCTTCTTCTTATTGGGCTTGCTTCCTAGTTTGGACCTTTCCCTGTTGCTCTCTAAGGACCCTTTGAACCTTTTTATCAAGTTCAAAGGTCTTCAAAGGCTTATCTTCACTAGCAACAGTCTTGGCCAGTTTCTTCTGCCTCCTTTGTAGGATTTCATCTTGATTTACTTAAGGAATAGGGTTGTTCCTTCTAGTGTCAACTTTCATTGCCTTTAGGTTAAAAGCACTGAAGTGTTGCTATCTGGCAATGAAAGTTCCCTTGCTGTTGATGGAATGCTTGGAGTCCTCATCTAGTCTTTCAAAGGCATGGAATACCTAGTGTTCCTAGAGGAGTTTGTTGATGAGGGTGGCAGAGTAGATATCTTCCACTCCTCCCAAGGCCTTCATGTTCCTTAGTATGTTGATGTGGACAGTGTGTGGAAGGTCGAATGGAATCTTGTCCATTTTATGGAAGAGTACATATTTGTATAGGTTAGACACAGAGTCTTTTGAACCTACTTTGTGCATGTTGGACCAGATTTTGGCCATATCACACAAAAGGTTATACTGAACCTTCTTCTTTCCATCTGTCTCCTTGATGTTCTTCCCATAGAGAGCTTTTGGAATGTGGCTCTCATAGGTCTTTTCCTACTATTCTTGGTATATGCTTTCTTCCCTTATGCACCCAATGACTTATGTGATGGACTCCATGGACAACATGACTTCCTTTCCAAGAACCTTGGACACAATGGTCTTCTAGTCCTTAGGTTAAGTGTTCCTCTAGAACATCCTAATGAGTTTTGGGTATATCAGTTGTGGATCGTTGAAATAGCCATGAATTTTGCAGAGGAGCATAGTACGTTGTATGTTGAGACAAGGACATTCTAGCATACTGATGTCGAAGAATTGTTCAATATGAACAGTAGGTTCTCCATCAGTGTGAATGGTAGTGGTGTCTATGGTGATGATGGTTATGGTAGGAGCAGTGTTTTCATTGGAGTTTGACATGGTGAGCAGAGAAAAAGGATTAGGGTTTACGTGTTTTTCTTGAGAGGATCTTGAGTGTTCTTACAAAGATAGTGAAGATAGACCGTTGCCCTGATTTCTCAAAGTTTTAAAGGGAATGTGAGCGGTTTCTCTAGGCTTTTAAAAGGTAATTAAGAGGCTTGTTACTCAAGGATAGCTCAATAGTCAAAACATTGTGTATTAATAAGATATATATATATATTTTTAAATGACCCACATCCACTCTTAGTTGTCCAATCATGCATATATGTCTGTATGGCCATTGGACAACACGTCCTCTAGATCCAGAGTATAAGTTTTCAAGCATTTAGACATTAATCATTCCTTTACTAAGTGAAACTACAAGAAAAACACTAAAAAAGGAGGGGTGGGAGTTGAATAGTATGTATATGAAAGATAAAAACTTTTTGCAATAATAGTAATAATATGAATAATAATGTGTTAAACACTAGTCATCCACTGAAGACAAAAGGAATATGTAATGAAGAACAAAACGATCATCTAGTGATAGATAAAAGATTCTTAAAATAGTTCTTCAAATAAATACTTAGGGTAAAGTGATGTTAGAAAATATAATAAGAATGCTCAATAAACCTATTATGGAAAGTTGAAACACTTGGTTTATATTGGTTAGCTCAACCAGAGCTACGTCCAGTTCTTATTTACTTACTAAAGGGTTCAACTAATCAAAACTAATTACAAAACAAGTATTCTAACTCACCACTCTTGGCCTTACAAGTATTCTTTACACCATTTTTTTATCTTCTTAGACTCCCCCTTAATCTAAGAACCCAAGTATTTTTTAACACTAAGCCTTTCCTGGCTTTCATAAACAAACGTTTGAATGAATACAAATATTCTTAACACTCAAAGAGTAAATATATAGGTAAGCATAAATATAGAACTACATTGTGATGCAATCCTCCCTAGGATGGGACCAGTCACCAGAGCCATGAGCAAAAGGCTCCAAGATAATTGGGCTAGAGCTCGTAAAGAAGGTCCTAGGGTTCTCATGAACCTCAGGGTAGATTTCTAAGCCCATGGGCCAAGGTTGGGTCGACTTTTCTTTGTAAATATTAGAATAGGTTTCCCTTCTTTTGGGCCTTGTATTTTGGCCATTTTAGGTTTGTATGGTACCCTATAAATTAAGGGCACCCTACCCTATAAGTTAAGGGTACCCTAGTAGTATAGGGTTTTAGCCTTGTATTTTAGGGCATTTTTTAGTAGTCTTTGTAGTAGGGACTTTTTTTGTATTTTCATGTATTTTGGCATGGGGGTGAGCTTAGCTATTGGAGGGGTGTGAGTAGCCCCCCTCTACCTTCTCAAAGAAGCTTTCTTCCTTGCTTCCCAAGGAAGCTACCTTCCCTACTTCTCAAGGAAGCTTCCCATTGTATTTTCTGTTGGACAAGTGGCCTCAATAACTTAAGAAGGCGGGTGAATTAAGTTTTAAAAATTCTTCGACTAACAAGTTTTAATCTCCATTTTAAATGATATACAATCGATTCAGAATGCAAAAGAAGCAACAATCAATTTAATAATGTTATTATAAAAAGTGAAAGATAAAATCAATTGCAATAAAATAAATGAGATAAGGGATGAGAGAATTGCAAACTCGTTTTATACTAGTTCGGCCACTTCCCGTGCCTACGTCCAGTCCTGAAGTAACCCACTTGAGATTTTCCACTATTTCTGTAAATCCTTTACAGTCTTTGAACACACCTTAGGATCCCTCGCCTTTGTGTTCAAGATTCTCACAAGCCAAGGGACAAACAGTCTCTTGATTACAACCGAGTATATGAGATGTACAGAAAGATTTCTCTTTTTTAGAGTACATGATACAAATTGAAGATCCTAGAAGAATTTTTAATAGATTTGCAAGTGTTTGGCCAATAGTTGTTTAGGGAGCATTTGACAATTAAGTTCTCTTAGAAAAATCTCTCTTCTTCTTTTCGAAGTCAGACACACATATATATAGGCCCATTGTGCCTTTTCAAAATAGTTTGAAGAGATGTGTCTTTTCAAAAAGTTTTTCTAAAATTTTCTCACTAGTAATTGATTACAGGATTATGGTAATCGATTACATAGTTATATTTTGAAAGGTCATGACTTTTCAAAGTATTTTTTGAAGTGTCGTTACTGGTAATCGATTACAGACATTTGGTAATCAATTACAAGATTTATAATTCAAATTTCAAAACCCTTTTTGAAAAGCCCGTTTGCAATCTGTCTCTGGTAATCGATTACCAGTGCCTTGAGTTGTTGAAAATAACTGTTTGAGGCCTAAACTGATCAACCAGTAGGATTCATTTAACAAATAAACTAAGGCCTTATCTGATGCAATCTTCCCTAGGAAGGGATCATTTACCATAGCCATGAGTAAGAGGCTCCAAGAAGATTGGGTTAGAACTGTTGAAGAAGGCCCGAGGGTTCTGATGAACCTCAGGGTAGATTTTTGAGCCCATGGGACAAGGTTGGGTCCACTTATCTTTGTACATATTAGATTAGGATTTCATTATTTTTTTTGTCTTTGTATTTAGGGCTCCACAATGTAGGTAGGGTATCCTAGAAATATAGGATTTGTCAGCCCTTGTATTTTAGGGTACCTAGACTAGTTTTTGTATTAGGGGTAGTTTTGTAATTTCACATGCACTAAGTGAATATTTGATTGTGTGTTGGGAAATAAATTTAATTGAATTGGTAGAAGCCCAAGCCAATTAAATTTTTGAGGGGGAGGTGAGCATTTGCTTACTACACCCCATTGCCACATCATATAGTCACACTTTGTGCATGTCTTTCGTGTTTTACATGCCTCATGACACCTAAGAACACTTAGTGGAGAATCTTGGAATTGATCTTGGATTAGTGGGCTGAACCATAACTGAAATTCACTAATCATAATTAGTGAAATTTTGGCTCCAAAATTTGGTTCCACAAATTCAATTTCAAATTCAAGTGAAATTTGAATTGAAATTCAAATTTCCCTCCAATTTTGTATGACACTTAGGCTATAAATAGAGGTCATGTGTATGCATTTTTCAACTTTGATCATTTGAGAATTAAAATTCAAAGTTCAGACTTCTTTAGAGGCACTAAATTTTGTGCTCTTCTCTTTCTCTCCCTTCATTCATCTTCTTCTACCTTCAAGCTCTTACCTATGGCTTCCTATGGTGGTGAGCTTCTTCTAGACTCATCTTCTACTTGAAGTGGCATCTCCATTCATATTTCTCCTTCTCCATTCCACTGCAATCAGACCTCAAGAAGCAAAGAAATCAATTGATGAAGAAGATCCAAGGCCTACAAGCTCCACATGGAGCTACATCATGTGGTATCAAGAGCCTCTTCATCTAGGTGATGCTCATTTGCGTCCTCTATCTTTTTGTTCGGTCAATTCACTTTAATTCCTTGTTATTCATCTTATTCTCCATGTATATCCTCCATTGTCTTGTGGTTTGGTGCTGTTTATAGTAGATTCAAAAAAAAAATAACCGATTAAATCTTACATCTACACTTGTTCTTGCATTTCTATGGTTCAAATTCTATAGATCTACTCTTGAATCATGTTTTTGTGTTGATTTTAGGTTCTATCATTTTTCAGTCATAATCTTCTTGTGCTGAACCTTTAGATCTAAATTTTCTTCCAAAATATTGATTAGAAAAAAAAACAAAAATCTAAGTGTAAATCACTTAATCGATGTTGTCTTAGAGTCATGTTTAGTCATAATAATTGTCACATTATGTTCTAAGTTTGTGTTGAATTTTGATTTTGTTGATTGAATTCTAGATACATTTGTTCATGTATTCTTGTCATTCTTAGCCTATCTTTTGAATTTTGAGTCTAATTCATGCATGTTATTTAGTTCATAACATGTTCTAAATCAATTCCTAGAAGTAGTCTTGTTGTTGAACATTTTTTTTTATTTTCTAAGTTTCCTACATGATGCCTATGATGAAGTTGAGTTGTGGTGCTGAGTTGTGGTTGGATTTGTGAATCAAAATAAGTCTTAAGCTCTCTTGAATTGTGTTATTCAAGATAATTGAGCATAAGCAAACACAAATGGTAACTATCCAAGCCATAAGCAACATAAACACTACTCTTGATTTCTAGGTTGAAATCGCTGGGGCTGGCTGTTCAGTCGTGGCAAGTGCACCGGATCACGCAAGTAGTATAAAATGGTAAGAACTGAGTATCGAACTCTCGGGGAACTTGTGTTACTTGGTAAAGCTGTATTCAATGAATAGGTGCCTAGTATGAAAAGAGATGTGTTGACTATGAACAGGTATGTAAACTAACTATTAAAAGGAAAATCACGTGAGTAATGATGCATAAAGACAAGTAGACAACACGTTGGTCTTCCTAATAGGTGCCTGATGTTAAAAGGATATTCTCTACTTAACAATGCTCATGTGTTCTATGGTGTCTCCTGAAATGCTAAACCCCGATTCCTCATGATAGTCTAGCCTAATCCCGGTCAAGCATCGTCCTCAGATTCCTCTTGTTGGACTAAACTCGACCAGAATCGCATTAAAACAAACATCCAATCAACTAGGTTACCGTACCCCGATCCCTCGTGATAATATGATAAACTAGCCCTGTCCTATCAAGTTCTAAGAATCAGACCAGTTTCCACTGTTGAATGATCCTAACAAAGCATACATCTACGTGATCAAGGCAAAAACACACTGAAATGAAGTACTAATAGCACAGATAACACATAAAACATCATTAAATAGATATACAAGTATTTACATCAAGTACCTACAAGGAAGAACCAACAGAGGATTTAGCTCTCCATATCTGGGAAGCTTCCTTTACAACAAAGAGAAGAGAAAGATGAAGGATTGAAGAAATACAAGTAGTGGGGATGTCTCATCCACCTCTAGGACCTCACAATCACTCGTAGACTCATCTCAAGCTCTCAGGACGACTTCTTCTTCAAGCTCCATTCTCTGCAGGCCTTCGCACAGCAAAATCTCTCAAAACTCTCTGGATTCAAACCCTTCTCTCTCTATAATCTCTCACATGCAGAAGCTCTTCGAGAAAATGGCCAAAATCCCTGGAACCTTGACCTTTCTCTCACTAGAAATCTCTAAACATGCAAAAGCTTCGAGAATTGCCCAAACTCCTCTCCAAAATCTGATTTCAGGCTTAAATAGGTGGCTTTGTTTGTGCTAGCGCGCTTAGCGCGACTATAGACCGCTCAGCGCGCATTAGTGGATTTCGGCTTAGCATGTGCTTTTCTCGCTCAATCGATGGATTGAAGCGGTGTGCTTAGCGAGATGACCCTTCGCTCAATGCCAATGCACAGCTCATCCTTCTTCCTGATTCTTCCTCGCGCTCAGCCGAGGAGTGTTGCGCTCAGCAGATGGCTCGCTAAGCCAAAAGATTGGCTCAACGAGAGAATGAAAATCAGCACTTCACAAACTTGCCTAATTAACCTGAAATTGAGAGGAAATGATTATTAAACACACAAAATGGGATTACTAAGTATTTATTACCTATCTTTAACAAAAAGTACTTATAACACTTACAAAATAACCATAAATTGGAGGAGTTTGATACAATTTACATAAGTTTTATACACAAAAGTTAGTCGTATTCATCGACTAACAACTCCCCCAAATTTACAGTTTTGCTTGTCCTCAAGCAAATAAAGAACAACTCACTGGTCCCCCAAGTGACAAAAACATGCAGTGACTATGTACAAAGGTGTATGCACAAAAGTTATTGATTGCATGATACAAGAATGAAGCAAAATGCCCTCATCACTTGTCTTTCACAAAGCATGCAATTATTCAAAGAGAAGAAAAAAATGTAACCTGTACAATTAGATGAAGTTAGGCATAAGACAGATATCAAAGAAAGTAGCTTAAACCACAGTCTCACAGCTTCTGTTTCACTCAAGCACAAGTGTTTAAGCTATTCATTAATAACAACTAGGAAGAGGTCCAATCTTTGAACTTCATTTCATGTCATCAAGTCAGAAATGCATAAATAGAATTAGAAGGACTTTTATAGGCTTGTAGCTACAAAAATAATTGGTTTTTCTAGGATTCGAAGGCTTAGATTCTAAGAGAGCACAAATCCTAGACTCATCCAAATATTTCTTTCAATATAGTTAGCTTTCTCACCATCCTTTCACTTTAATTTGCATTTGACCTTATTACAACAACACACATTTTCTTTTGATTTCTTTTCTTTTTCTCCTTTTTTTTAACACAACTTATTTGTTATGTGTGCTAATGCTTTACCTTTTACTTTACATCCCAATCAACTCCCCCAAATTTGGGGTAATTTGCCTTGAACTATCTGCTCTCCTAGAATCAAAACAAGGTATCTGGAGATAATCATTTAAGTTTAGGGTTCAATTTTGAAAATGTAATTTAGCTCACAAAGGGTGCAAAGGATACAATTATTATTCAAGGTAAGCTTTTTGGTCAATTGGCTTGTATATACACAATCATGGTCTTCATCATGTCCTCATTCATACATTTCATTCTAAATTTCAGAGATTGATGCAAAGACCATTACTCAAAGCTAGTCGTTCACTCACAATTTAAGATCACACTCTCACCGGTTATGGTTCAAGCTTTTCTTTCTCAAACAACCTATCTATTGCCTAACAATTCTAATTGCAAGTTCACATTCTTGTTCTTTCTTTGTCTAACATACATATTTGCTCAAAGTTATGAAAAGAAACACAAACTCCATCACAATCATGCATTCAATCCAAAATCAATTCATAACACCAATTTTCACAAAAAGATAAAAATGTTTCACTGCATAATCATCCAAGTCAAGTTAAACTGTTCCATATGCTTCAAAACAAGCATACTAGTTATCTACAAACAAAAACAGCAGTGTATATACACATTAACCAAAATCACTAAAAGTAATGTACTTAATTATAATCATTATAATAATAATCCAAAAAGCATCATCAGGAATTTAGAATTCTTGTGACTGATCCTGAGTATCCTATGTCTGACCACCCTCCTCATCTGTCAGATGAAGTACTGGAGTAGCTGGAGGAGAAGTGTTCAGAGTCAGGGCTATTGTAGTCGGGTCCTCTGGTATCTCGAGTATAGGAGTGGAGGGGTCTACTGCATGCTGAGGTGAGGAGAGGTCCACCACTGGTGTGGGTGGATCTGATGTGAACTCTTAGGAGTAGCAGCAGCTTCCTGTCTAACCTGTGTCTCACCTGCCTCCTCCTATATAATGAATGGCTCTGGAACGGTGGCCTTATATGATGCATCCTCTACATGCTATGGTACCTAGCCTGTGGGACCTTCATCTTCCTTGTGAAGAAAAGGTTGGGCCCCAGGTCAGGCTACTCTCTCTAGAAACTGTTCAACGGAAGGAATGAATCCTGGAGGCGGCACCACCTGTAAACTCTGAAGTAAAATGATCTATCCCTGATGAATGCTCTAAGGCATGGATTCAAAGTGCTGAGAATCAATCTGAACTGGGACTGAAGGAACTGCTGAAGTGGATGTTGGAGTAGGAGTTGCAGATGTGGAAGGAAGCTCAGCTGGCCTCGCCCTCCTAGCCCCTCGGATAGAAACTGTCAGATCATCAGGATTCCAAAAGTTCTTCCTGATGTAGGCCAAGTTAATGTCTGGGCTCAGGCGCTCAAAAGTGAGGCTGTCAGAGACAACCCCTCTGGCTCTACATAGGGTGGTGATCAGAGCAAGAAACCCAAGTCTAGAAGAGTTAGATTGGGCTATAAAAGTCATCTGGCCAGAAATGAGAGCTCCTATGTTCATGTCCATGCGAGAGACTAAGCCAAAGATCAGCCTAGCTCTGTCCACTGTCAGGTCAGATGTGTGAGATGTGGGGGCCAGGTTGGAGTATAAGAGAACACTCCACACCTGGGCTAAAGTCGTCAAATTCTTCCTCAATATCCTCCCAGGATGGCCCTCAGCGTTCAAGATGAACCCTCGGCTTGGTATGCATAGGGCAGCCTCGATCTCCCTAGGATCTGAAGGCAGCCTGCAGTATCTGGACTATGTGGGTAAAGTCTCACCCTCTACCAACACCACAGGTGTCTCTAGGAATGTCTTGTGGCTGTCGGCATTGATCTTCACTAGATGGCCTCTGACCTTGGCTTGCTTTGGTGAAGGGCCCTCAGAGCTGTATAAATTTGCATAAAACTTTCACCAAAGCCAAATCTATGCTCCCATCAACCAAATTGGTGAGGTGTTTATGGAGATTACACCTCTCCAACTCAGTCTTAAAATCATCAAACTCGGTGTGGTAGAGCTCTACCTTCCTCTCTGGCAAGATGTTTCTCCCCAATACATTATCTGTGTACCAGTTTCATGCATCTAAGGAGTGAAATCTCCTTGTATCATATTGAGCTATGGGTCTTGAACCGACACTCTTGCATTTCCTAGAGGTCATCTGCAAATAAAGGGACCAAAAAGTTAATAAGGATACAGGTTATTCATATTCAAAAAATGAAAAATAAAACTGAAAAGGGCATTGGCGGCTTAGCGAGACCTGGTCCGCTTAACGTGCCTTTGCAAAATGAACACAACCGCTTAGCGACAAGGGGGCTTCTTAGCGGATGTTGCAGAAAAATTTTGTTTCTGCATAATCAACTTAGCTGGCATCTGCCCGCTAAGCCTAATGATTGCCGCAACAAATATGTGCTAAGCTCAGCAGGGTTGCGCTTAGCGGCAACATGAAATTCAGAAAATTTACTAAGTATGGGGGCTTAGCGAGCCAGGCTCGCTTAGCCCAATGGCTGCCGCAATGAAATGAGCTTAGCCGAGAGAGGCTCAGCTTAGCGTGCGACTTTCAACAAAAAAATTTGACTAAGTTACCTGGGCTAAGCGATTCAGCCTCGCTTAGCTATAGGTATCTCAACAGGGGGATAAGTGTTCATCCTCACAAGAGGAACTCGCTAAGCGCGATAAGCACGCTTAGCAAGTTTGTCTGGAAATGCATAAATTCAAGCAATTTTGATGAACTCCCTTAGTGTTGCAGGCGCGCTTAGCGAGTTCATCGCGTTTTCCAAAAAAAGGCAGAAAATGAACTTCGTTTTCTTCACTTTTTGAGCCTCTAAAAGGTATTATCAAACATGCAAGACAATCAAAAATATCTACAAAGCACAATCATATATAAAGTCTTAATTTTTACCTAATCTAATATCACGTAAACCCTAAAGATTGAAAGCTAAAATCTATGGTTTTCTACCCTAAGGTTCAACAAAATAAAAGAATAAAGGGAGTAAGGAACTTACTTGTATCGTTGATGCTTTGATGCGTGAAGATGCAGAAGAAGGCAAAAATGCAGGAAATTGGGTGCAAGAGAGAAGATGCAGGCATTTCTGAAAATTTTGGGCAAATATGAGTGTAACTGACATTACACTCACTTAAGCAATTTTCGAGCCTCTCGCTTAGCGAGCCAAAACGCTAAGCGAGCCTGAGAGACGTTTGGTTTCTCAAAGAGGGTCGCTTAGCAGAACCGTGCGCATAGCCAAAAGTTGAAATTCAAATTTCAATATTTTATTATTTATTTATTTATTTTAATTTACACAGAGAAAGGGCTTGGCTTAGCGCGCAGATGGGGCCGCTTAGCCAGTTCTGCAGATCAAAATACCTGCAACTCTCGCTAAGCCTAGCTCTGGGCCGGCTTACCTAAAATAATGCATCTTGATTATAGAGGGGTAAACGCTTAGCAAATTATGGATCGCTAAGCACTGCTATGGCCGCAAGGAATTGGGCTTAGCTGGCATGACTTTCGCTTAGCTCAATGAAACCCAATTTTGGCCGCAAGGAAATGAGCTTAGCCGCGACGTGTTGCGCTTAGCTAGTGAATGCAATGCGCTTAGTGAGCAAGCCGTCGCTTAGCCCAATTCAGATCCAATTGAAATGGGCTTAGCTCAGCCTTGGTCAGCTTAGTGGACCAAGTCAGCTTGAGATGCAAGGGTTGAGTGCTAAGTGCCAGAGACTCTCCGCTTAGCGCATAACAAAAGATGCGCTCAGCGCGAGGCTTGCGCTTAGCGAAAGGACTGATTTTCAGGAAAAAAAATTTGAAGTATTTTTTAGTCCCTTCCTCAAGAAATTTGAAAACCTTATATCTATCATTCAAAAACAAACTGATATACCCCAATGTACTGATTGTGAAGCATGTTCCACATGATACAATGCATAAAATAAAACAAACTAACATAAATTAGAACTGGGTTGCCTCCCAGAAAGCGCTTCTTTAACGTCACTAGCTTGACGCTTTTACCTCAATGGGTGATATCACGTTTTGGTTCTTACTTCTAGAACCTCCTTACCCACTTCCATTACCTGTAAGCAAACATTTTGTTTTGGAGCAAGCTTGTCTTCGACAAACAAATCAAAATCAATTTTATGATCTTCAAAGCCCAACTCCAGCTTTTTTCTCCCTATATCAACTATGCAGCTTGCAGTTAACATCAATGGCCTTCCCAATATTACAGGAATGCCATTATCTTCACAGATATCCATTACCACAAAGTCTGCGGGGAAGATAAAATGTTTTACTCTAACCAACACATCTTCAATTACTCCATATGGTCTGGTAATGGAGCAGTCAGCAAGTTGTAAAGTCATCCTAGTGGGCATGATCTCCGACTTTCCCAACCTTCTACACATGGAGAGTGGCATTAAGTTAATACTGGCTCCTAGATCAATAAGAGCCTTTCCCACAGTGACTTCTCCAATTGAACAAGGAATAGTTACACTCCCAGGGTCTTTATGCTTAGGTGGAAGGATCTTTTGAATCACAACACTACAATTTCCTTCAACAACAATGTTTTCCTGGTGAATATACTTGTGTTTCCTTGTTAACATATCCTTTAAAAACTTGGAGTAGAGTGGCATTTTCTATAAAGCTTCTCCGAATGGCATGGTTATTTCCAGTTTCCCGAAAATATATAAAAATTTCGCCAAATGGCCGTCTTTCTCCTTCTTGGAAGGTACCACAGGATATGGTACTTCCGCACATTCATTCACAACTTTTTCTCTTTTCTTTTCTCTAGCTTGTTCACTTCTACTCCTCTCTTCATTCTTATTTTTTTTCCTTTTTTTCAATTTTTTCATTTTCTTTTTCTTTTTCTTGGTCATTTAATTTTTTTTCTTGACCATTATTTGTTTTTCTTTTTTCTGATTGCTTTCACTTCTCACATCATCTTTCTTTTCATCAGTACCTTTCTTTTCAGTAGCTTTCTTCTTGGATACAACACTATCCTCATCCTTTGCCTCCACAAACCTCTTACTCCTTGTCATCACAGCTTTGCATTCCTCCTTGGTATTCTTTTCTATATTCGCCACAAAACTGTTGGATGATTTGTCATCTATCTGCTTGGCCAATTGTCCCACCTGGACCTCAAGGTTTTTCAGTGCTGACTCAGTGCTTTTATGATTTGACATTGTTACCTGCATAAACTGAGTCAAAGTCTCCTCTAGCTTAGTAGTCCTTTGAAAGATGTTAGGCCCTTGTTGGATTGGCCTGTTAGAAGGTCCACCCTGGTCTTTGTTGAATTGATTGCCAGGGTGTGATCTCCACTGTCCTTGTTGGTTATAAGGACCCTGCTGGAATCCTGAAAATCCTCCTTGAGTATATCCTTGTCTCTGTTGATTTCCCATATAGTGAACTTCTTGAGTGTTTTCTTCAATGGGAATACATTGGCTTGTTTCATGAGCCTCACCACAGATGGTACAACCTATAACCTGCAAAACAGAAGAATGTGCAGGTTGACCAATAGACGGTTTAGTTGGCAACTTATCAAGTGTTTCTGTTAAAATCTCAAGTTGCTTAGAAAGAAATTTATTCTGTGCCAATAAAGTGTCATGTGCTGATAGTTCTAACAAGATTTTCTTTGTGGGTTGATGAACTCTATCACACAGAATGGCATGATCGCTGGCTGACATATTCTCAATTAGCTTAGTTGCCTCTTCAGGGGTTTTCAGCTTTATTTTCCCCCCTACTGAAGCATCTAGCAACCGCTTGGTTTATGGTCTCAGCCCATCTATAAACATATTCAATTGAATTGGCTTAGAGAACCCATGGGTAGGAGTCTTTCTCAATAAACCTCTAAACCTCTCTAACGCTTCACTCAAGGACTCGTCAGGGAACTGATGAAATGAAGAGATTGTAGCTTTCCCTTCCGCAGTCTTTGATTCCGGGAAATATTTCTTCAGAAACTTTTCAACAACTTCTTCCCAGGTTTTCAGACTGTTACCCTTAAATGAGTGGAGCCACCTTTTGGCTTCTCCTGCCAAGGAAAATGAGAATAGACTGAGTCTAATAGTTTCATCTGGCACACCTGTAATCTTTACAGTGTTACAAATTTCAATGAATGTTGCCAAATGTGCATAGGGGTCCTCATTTGGTAATCCTTGGAATAAGTTCCCTTGTATTAAATGAATAAAAGAATGAGTGTAGTTTATGATGTGAGCTTGCACTTCTGGACGTGCAATGCTGGTAAAGAATTGCGGCACTGAACTGCTTGAATAGTCCTCAAGGGTAACCCTTTGCTGGTGCTCATCAGCCATGGAAACGGCTTTTGGTAAATAAGTCGCGGATTCCCTTGATGATGGTGCGTCGGATGATGAAGAATCAGAAAAATAAGTTTCTTCCTCAAGAATGGACGCTACTGTCCTGTCTTGGAGTAATTTTCTTCTCCTCTTGGCTCTATTCCTTCTTCTTAACGTAGCTTCAATCTCCAAGTCCAGAGGAACTAAATTGCCTGTGGGAGATCTATGCATATAGAACACTAACAAAAACAGTGGTTATCCAGTTCAAGAGGAAAACAAATATGAATCAAAAGTAAATATTCACAATTTATCAAAGAATAAAGAATAGAAACCTAGAACTGAACTAACTTTCCAAATAGAAAGAAGTTCCCCGGCAATGGCGCCAAAAACTTGTTCGGTCGCGGCAAGTGCACCTGATCGCTCAAGTAGTATAAAACGGAAAGAACCAAGTGTCGAACTCTCGGGGAACTTGTGTTACTTGGTAAAGCTATATTCAGTGAATAGGTGTCTAGTATGAAAAGAGATGTGTTGACTATGAAGCTACATCATTATCTTTTTCTTGATCTTGTTTGCTTGACCTTGAATTAATCTTGATGCAATATTTGTTTGCTTAACCTTGAATTTTCTTGAAGCAATCTTGTTTGCTTATACTTTGGCATCATCAAAACCTGTATATATACATTCATATTCTCCCCCTTTTTGATGATGACAACCAATATCAAGTAAATTCTTTTGGCATCATCAAAAACTTGTATACATACATTCACATTCTCCTTATTTTTTATGATTACAACCATTATCAAGTAAATTCTTTTGGCATCATCAAAACCTGTATACATACATTCACATTTTCATGTATTTTGGCATGGGGGTAAGCTTAGCTATTGGAGGGGTATGAGTAGCCCTTCTCTAGCTTCTCAAGAAAGCTTTCTTCCTCTAGCTTCCCAAGGAAGCTACCTTCCTTGCTTCTCAAGGAAGCTTCCCATATGCTAGGCTATAAATAAAAACATGTGTAACACTTGCATAACTTTGATGAATGAGAAACTTGTGAGACACACTTCAAAGTTCAACTTCTCTCCCTAATCTCCTTCAATTCCCGCACCCCCCTCTCTCTCTTATTCTCTTCCTTCGTTGAAGCTTCCTCTCTAAGCTTCTTATCCAAGGCACTCTCTTGGTGGTGAAGCTCCTCCTTCCATGACTTATTCTCTAATGGATGGCACCTCCTCTCACCTCTTCTCCTTTATCTTCCGCTGCAACTCCATGGCTGAAAATCACCATTGAAGGACCTTATTAAAGCTCAAAGATCCAGCCTCTATAGATGTTTCTCAAGCAAGCTTCCATCACTTTGCTTCACAAAGGGAAAACAATGTATATTTTCTAGTGTTTTTAGCAGAGATTCGCTTCAAGTATATTTCTTGCACTCTTGTTCTTTCTCTTTTTTATTTTTTGTTAGTTGCTTCATTGAGGGAGATTTCCTTTTATAGACTTTAGTGAAGTATCCGTGATGGGATCTGTGTCATTATCTTGAAAGGACCATTACCTCAATAGAGGAAAGAGGCAACATGTCAAGCTCTAAATGGCGAGGATTTTATATGAAGTACAAATAGTGCCATGTGCTTTTTGTCTGCTCTGAAAGTGACCTTCAAGGGAATATTCCATGGAAGCCTTCTATTCTCTTTTATATTGTCATTTTTCTTAAATTCAAACGTTAGTTATTCAAATGTAAGAGAGGCAAATGGAATTTGAAAAAAATAGTACATGTGTGCTTCCTTTTTTATGATACCCAGTGTTTACGTACATGTGCATCCCCATAATTGGATGCACGAGTTTACCATATGACAACGTGTTATAATGTTATGCATAAGAGTGGACACTCACTGAATATAGCATGTTGGATGCTAGGTTAAAACAAAGCATACTCTATATAGTTGTGGATGATATTTAATGTTGTAAATTCCTTTCACATAATAATCTTGTCCACTTGTCAAAAACTCATTAGAATATCAATAATTAATACTTATTGTTATACATCAAAATCTAAAGTGGATGAGACCCATGGTCTTCCAGACCTAACAATCTCCCTCATTTTTATGATGATAAATAGTATAAATTTTGATTAAAAAATAGACAGAGTTATAAGAGAGAATGTAATGCGGTTAAACTTCCCCTAAGTTCAAGCATGGCAAGAAAATGATAGATTAAATATGATGAATATAGCAGCAAAATATAACAAATAATAGGTAAAGGAGAATATATATATATATATATATATATATATATATATATATATATATATATGCTTTTCATTACAATCAAAATTCATATTTCTCTCTCTTTTTCCATAAGAAAAAATAGGTTCGAAGATAGAAAAGTTGAAGAACATCATCGCCAATCTTGAGAAGGTGGTGGTGGTGGAGGTTGGGATGGTGGTGGTGGTGTTAGAACCAAGGATTGGGGTGGAGGTTCAAGAGAGGCAGGTATGGAGGATGGTTAGGATATAGGTGCAGGTGCAACAATAGCTCCAAGCATTGACATCTGAGCTTGTTGGATGTTTTGTAAAAGGATGGATCCAACATTGGAGAACTGTATTGTGATGGCATTCTGCATAGAGAGACAAAATTGCTCATTCTCTTGTTGTTGACATTTTGCAACAAAATCTATTGCATGTCCTATCCAATCTTGAACCTGATCAAGAAGGACGATGGCAGGTTGTACGTAGTTGAGAGGGTTAGGACCATAACTTGTTGATTATACAGTTACAACGTCATGGTCGCCCTTATCTCGAGAGGTAGCCTCATTTGAAGTTGTTGACTGCTTGTGAAAAAGATGATGGAACTCACAAACCAAGAAGGGGGGTGAATTGGTTTTCAAAACAAAACAGACTTTTAAAACAAGAGTTAAAAAAACTTCTTTTGTGCAGATCGTATCATTAAACTTTGATAAACCAATACTTAATCACCCTTCACACAAGATCTTTTGTTAAAGTTTTTTCTTTCAAAACGATATTTTCTTTAACCTTTAACAAATTGATTAAGACCAGAATTAGAAAGAAAGATAAGATCAAGAGAAGAAGTACACCAGTCTAATCCAAACCTGAATTAGATTTTCACTATGCATATAGAATTCTTACAAGCAATCTCAGTTCCTACCTCAGAAGAAGAGATTAAGGTACCCAACCCTTGGATCCTCTATGAATAAAAGCCTAAGAGAAACCTACCCTTAGCCCAAACTACAAAAGCCCATTCTAGCATGCCTTCAAAAATTCATGCACAAACAAGTAATGTTTAAAACCACACACACGAAAAAGTAGAGCCAAAGATAGACACAACTTGATCAATTCTTTCTGAAAAAATCTTGCTTGATTGAATGAGGTGTCTTCTTGAAATCAAGAAAGTACCACAACTCACTTTAAAAAACGATCTTCATAATCAAAGATTAGAAGTTGTGAGTCACTATTTCTAAGCACTTTTCTTCTCTTCTTTCACTTATTTCAGCTCATACAATTTTGCACTTAATGAACTTGTACTCTAAAGTGAGAACACAAGGTGGCTATTTAAAGAGAAAATAGTTATAACCACCTGTAATCGATTAAATATACAATGTAATCGATTATTTCAACAAAGTAATCAATTATATTATCTTTTCAATCAATTAAAATATTCTTCCCAAAAACTGGAAACCTCTCAAGAACAATGTAATTGATTAGATCCTCAATGTAATCGATTAAAGTGTTCTTGATCAGTTCTAAAACACTTATAGAAAGAGAAGTAATTGATTATATCACATGGTAATTGATTAAAGCATAGTGATGCAATCCTACTCCGCAAGGGCATTGGATAGAAAAACTCCAAGTAGATTGGGCCAGAGATGCAAGAGAAGGCCCTAGGGTTCTTATGAGCCTTAGGGTAGATTTCGGGCCCATGGGCTAAGTACGAGCCCGCTTATCTTTGTAAATATTAGATTAAGGTTTCATTATTTTTGGGCCTTGTATTTAGGGCTCCATAATGTAGGTAGGGTACCCTAGAAATATAGGATTTTTCAGCCCTTGTATTTTAGGGCACCTAGACTAGTTTTTGTATTAGGGGTAGTTTTGTAATTTCACATGCACTAAGTGGATATTTGATGTGTGTGGTTGGAAATAAATTTAATTGAATTGGTAGAAGCCCAATCCAATTAAATTTTAGAGGGGGAGGTGAGCATTTGCTTACTACACCCCATTGCCACATCATATAGTCACACTTTGTGCATGTCCTTCATGCTTTTCATGCCTCATGACACCTAAGCACACTTAGTGGAGAATCTTGGAATTGATCTTGGATTAGTGGGCTGAACCATAACTAAAATTCACTAATCATAATTAGTGAAATTTTGGCTCCAAAGTTTGGCTCCACAAATTCAATTTCAAATTCAAGTGAAATTTGAATTTCCCTCTAATTTTGTGTGACACTTAGGCTATAAATAGAGGTCATGTGTGTGCATTTTTTTGAACTTTGATCATTTGAATATTAAACTTCAGATTTCAAAGCTCATTTGGAGCACAAAATTTCGTGCTCTTCTCTCCCTCTCCCTTCATTCATCTCCTTCTTCCTCCAAGCTCTTATCCATGGCCTCCTATGGTGGTGAGCTTCTTCTAGACTCATCTTCTCCTTGAAGTGGCGTCTCCTCTCTCTCTTCCTTCTCCATTCCGCTGCCATTCATCTTCCAAGAAGCAAAGGAATCCATTGATGAAGAAGATCCTAGGCCTACAAGCTCCAATGGAGCTTGCATCATGTGGTATCAAGAGCATCTTCATCTAGGTGATGTTCTTTTGCTTCCTCTATCTTTTTGTTCGGTGAATTCTCTTTAATTCCTTGTTCTTCATCTTATTCTCCATGTATATCCTCCATTCTCTTGTGGTTTGGTGCTGTTTAGAGTTGATTAAAAAAAAATAAACCGATTAAATCTTAGATCTACACTTGTTCTTGCATTTCTATGGTTCAAATTTTGTAGATCTACTCTTGAATCTTGTTGTTGTGTTGATTTTAGGTTCTATCATTTTTCATTCATAATATTCTTGTTCTGAACCTTTAGATCTAAATTTTGTTCCAAAATATTGATTAGAAAAAAAAAACACAAAAATCTAAGTGTAAATCACTTAATCCATGTTGTCTTAGAGTCATGTTTAGTCATAGTAATTGTCACATTATGTTCTAAGTTTGTGTTGAATTTTATTTTGTTGATTGAATTATAGATACATTTGTTCATGTATTCTTGTCATTCTTAGCCTATCTTTTGAATTTTGAGTCTAATTCATGCATGTTATTTAGTTCATAACATGTTCTAAATCAATTCCTAGAAGTAGTCTTGTTCTTGAACTTTTTTTTTGCTTTCTAAGTTTCCTACATGATGCCTATGATGAAGTTGAGTTGTGGTGCTGAGTTGTGGCTGGATTTGTGAATCAAAATAAGTATTAAGCTCTCTTTAATTGTGTTATTCAAGATAATTGAGCATAAGCAAACACAAATTGTAACTATCCAAGCCTTAAGCAACATAAACACTACTCTTGATTTCTAGGCTGAAATCGCTGGTGCTGGCAGCTTGAACATACGAACTTGTATAAATTACTGGGAATTGGTAACTACGTTTTTTGAGCTGAAACTTTTACTGAATTTTCTAGACATCTGGACCAAAATTATAAAAAAATAATCAAGCGATTTGGATTAAAGAAAAAAATAATAAAAATCTCACAAGTTGGCAGAAAAATCAGTGTCCAGGAAAAAAAAAAGGAAAGTGAAAGGAAAGTGTGCTTGTTGTTTTGGCTCAAAATTTATTCTATAATTGGAAATTTCAATTCAAAATTAGTGTGAAGACAAGTGCCAAAGCTAGAGTTTTGTTGAGACTTTTTTTTTCAGTTTTTTTTACTCTACTCTAGAGCCATTCTAAGTTTCTCATTGAGTCCTAGCTTGCTTCTATGTCCTTTTCATTGCTTTAATTGTTGAATAATCCTTGAAAAATTGTCTTGTTAAAACTCCATTGGTTTAGCTTTCATTTCATTTTTTTTGGTCTTTGGTTATTGCTTGTCTCTTTGTTTCCTTGTTTGTGGGTTGCCATATAGGGAATTGGAAGGAGGATTGGTGCCATCCCTTGAAGAATTTGAGTCCAGAAGCAAGGGGCCAACCACCTTAAGAGCTATTGGACAAAGAAGCACTCCAAATTGAGTGAATCACCAAAGAGAGAACAACCACCAAAATTGAGGACCGTTTTGTAATTTTGTAATTTGCAATTTACTTACCTTCATTGCTTTCAAGTTTTTGTAACAAAAAGGCCTTTCATTGGAAGTGTGTTGGGAGCCTCCAATAGGTTACCAAACTTCTATTTGTGTGTAATAATTTTAGGCAATTTTTACTTAGGATAGTGAGTGTTTTGTTGGGAACCTTGAATGTGGTCATCCAAACACTCTTAGGATTCACCTAGTTTACATTTCTTGCTTACTTTCATAGCTTATTTCTTTTACCTTCCATTGTCAAACCGCCTAGATAGCTTGCATTTTACCAATTAGTTTTTTTTACCTTATCTTTCACACCTCTTTTAGTGTTTATTTTGGCTAGTTTCAACCATAGTTTATTTTACCTTTTGTTTTCAAACCCCCAACAAGAAAGAACCATAACTTAGGAACCAACATGAGTCTTCATTCTTCATCTAGTGTTAATGGTGAGGGTTCTACTCCTAAGGACCCCTTGTATAAGATATTAGATGAGTTGAGATCCCTTAAGTTGTGGAAAGAAAAACAAGAGAGAAAAGAAAAAGGTAAAAAAAGAGTGGAAGAAATAAGTCAAGATGAAAGAAAGAAAATAAGAGAGGAAGAAAGAAGAAAAATAATGAAAGAAATGAAAAGAGAAAAACATGTCTCCTATAGTAGTCATAACTCTTGCAAGAGCCTAAGTGAAGAACTTCGTGACTATTATGAAGGAAGGCATAGGTCACATCTTAGACCTCACTCCCATAGGAGAGAAAATGAAAGAAAGCCTCAAGAGGTTAACATTAAACTCCCATACTTCCATGGGAAGGACAATGTAGAGGCCAATTTAGATTGGGAAATAAGGGTAGAGCAACAACTTAAAAGGAAGTCTACTTCAAAATCTTATGGCTCTCACTCTTATCCAAAGAAAGACCAAGGTCAAGGAATCTTAGGGGTGAGACCTTCTAAGCCCAAAGATGATAAGGGGAAGACAATAGAAAAGCAACCCCTTAAGGCTAGTATGCAAGAGAAGACTAGCTCCATGAAGTGCTTTAAATGTCTTGGAAGAGGACACATTACTTCTCAATGCCCCACCAAGAAAACCATGATTATGAGGGGCCTAGACATTTATAGTAGCCAAGATGAGGCTACTACTTCACCTTCCTCTAGTAAAAGTGAAGAAGCAAAAGGGGAAGAATCTAGTGAAGAGATCTACCCCCAAGAAGAAGGACAACCTTTAATGGTTAAGGAGGAGTGTAAGGAGGTAAGTGTCTCCTCCAAGAGGTTAGCTAAGAAGGAAAGACATTTTGAAATAAAGAAAAATATTAAAGAAATTTCCCTTCTTAGACAACCTCCACATTTTCTCCTTTGTAAAAAGACACTTGTTAGCATTGCCACATCTCTTAGGCTTGAGTTTATTCCTCAAGTAAAGGAGTTGTTGGATGAGGGTTTGGTTCGCAAGAGATTAAATCCTTGTGCTTTGTTGGTGCCCAAAATAGGTATTATTAGGCACCAAATCCCTAAAATAGGTGGTGTGATGAATGCTTTGGGTGGTGCAACACTCT
This sequence comes from Glycine soja, assembly GCF_004193775.1. Classification (NCBI taxonomy): domain Eukaryota; kingdom Viridiplantae; phylum Streptophyta; class Magnoliopsida; order Fabales; family Fabaceae; genus Glycine; species Glycine soja. The sequence continues at coordinate 20,441,526 of NC_041020.1, read as the reverse complement.
TTTGTAAAATTACTCATGCACCCAACATCTTCATGATTTGTGTACATAGGGACTCATTAGGTAGGTTTGTTCTTATTTTTAGTTTCAATACAAACTTAGGCACACATATGGGACACCTTAGGTTTGTCATACTTTTTGGTAGGAATAATCAACATGAAAATACAGAAAAAGGTATGTTCTATTGCTTTACTTTTCTTAATTTTTTAAATTGTGATCAAAGGGTTCCCATGAACCCTAAGAGAATAAAGGTCATTCCTGAGTGGCCCGCTCCACCAAGTGTAAGAAAAATTTGGGGCTTCCAAGACTTAACAAACTTTTACAAAAGGTTTGCCCCATATTTTTCTATACTTGTAGCACCACTCATTGAGTTGGTGAGGAACCATGTTCCTTCATGGGAAGATGCCCCGGAAATGAGTTTTCAGACCTTACCTTACTTCAACATACTAAACACCACTAATACATATGTTTTTGTTCTTTTTACAGGTGTTAAGGGAAGGAGCCCAGAGTATCAAGAACCTCAGGATTTGAGGTCAAATCCTTTTCAAGGGGGAGGGAATGATGCAATCCTACTCCGCAAGGGCATTGGATAGAAAAACTCCAAGTAGATTGGGCCAGAGATGCAAGAGAAGGCCCTAGGGTTCTTATGAGCCTTAGGGTAGATTTCGGGCCCATGGGCTAAGTACGAGCCCGCTTATCTTTGTAAATATTAGATTAAGGTTTCATTATTTTTGGGCCTTGTATTTAGGGCTCCATAATGTAGGTAGGGTACCCTAGAAATATAGGATTTTTCAGCCCTTGTATTTTAGGGCACCTAGACTAGTTTTTGTATTAGGGGTAGTTTTGTAATTTCACATGCACTAAGTGGATATTTGATGTGTGTGGTTGGAAATAAATTTAATTGAATTGGTAGAAGCCCAATCCAATTAAATTTTAGAGGGGGAGGTGAGCATTTGCTTACTACACCCCATTGCCACATCATATAGTCACACTTTGTGCATGTCCTTCATGCTTTTCATGCCTCATGACACCTAAGCACACTTAGTGGAGAATCTTGGAATTGATCTTGGATTAGTGGGCTGAACCATAACTAAAATTCACTAATCATAATTAGTGAAATTTTGGCTCCAAAGTTTGGCTCCACAAATTCAATTTCAAATTCAAGTGAAATTTGAATTTCCCTCCAATTTTGTGTGACACTTAGGCTATAAATAGAGGTCATGTGTGTGCATTTTTTTGAACTTTGATCATTTGAATATTAAACTTCAGATTTCAAAGCTCATTTGGAGCACAAAATTTCGTGCTCTTCTCTCCCTCTCCCTTCATTCATCTCCTTCTTCCTCCAAGCTCTTATCCATGGCCTCCTATGGTGGTGAGCTTCTTCTAGACTCATCTTCTCCTTGAAGTGGCGTCTCCTCTCTCTCTTATCCATGGCCTCCTATGATGCAAGCTCCATTGGAGCTTGTAGGCCTAGGATCTTCTTCATCAATGGATTCCTTTGCTTCTTGGAAGATGAATGGCAGCGGAATGGAGAAGGAAGAGAGAGAGGAGACGCCACTTCAAGGAGAAGATGAGTCTAGAAGAAGCTCACCACCATAGGAGGCCATGGATAAGAGCTTGGAGGAAGAAGGAGATGAATGAAGGGAGAGGGAGAGAAGAGCACGAAATTTTGTGCTCCAAATGAGCTTTGAAATCTGAAGTTTAATATTCAAATGATCAAAGTTCAAAAAAATGCACACACATGACCTCTATTTATAGCCTAAGTGTCACACAAAATTGGAGGGAAATTCAAATTTCACTTGAATTTGAAATTGAATTTGTGGAGCCAAACTTTGGAGCCAAAATTTCACTAATTATGATTAGTGAATTTTAGTTATGGTTCAGCCCACTAATCCAAGATCAATTCCAAGATTCTCCACTAAGTGTGCTTAGGTGTCATGAGGCATGAAAAGCATGAAGGACATGCACAAAGTGTGACTATATGATGTGGCAATGGGGTGTAGTAAGCAAATGCTCACCTCCCCCTCTAAAATTTAATTGGATTGGGCTTCTACCAATTCAATTAAATTTATTTCCAACCACACACATCAAATATCCACTTAGTGCATGTGAAATTACAAAACTACCCCTAATACAAAAACTAGTCTAGGTGCCCTAAAATACAAGGGCTAAAAAATCCTATATTTCTAGGGTACCCTACCTACATTATGGAGCCCTAAATACAAGGCCCAAAAATAATGAAACCTTAATCTAATATTTACAAAGATAAGCGGGCTCGTACTTAGCCCATGGGCCCGAAATCTACCCTAAGGCTCATAAGAACCCTAGGGCCTTCTCTTGCATCTCTGGCCCAATCTACTTGGAGTTTTTCTATCCAATGCCCTTGCGGAGTAGGATTGCATCACATAGACTACTAAATAAATAAACCATTGTCTTAAAAACAATTGTGTAATCGATTAGGATAAGGCTGTAATTAATTAAATCGATACAAGACATAACTATGCAAGCTTAAAACAACTTGTGTAATTGATTACTGTAAGGTTGTAATGGATTAAAACAAAAAGTTTTGCCTTCTGAAGAAATTTTATAACATTAGAAATTTTCTCCTTACTCACACATGATGATGCATGATGCACATAGGATATGATAGAGACTAAGATGCAACATAAAATACAACAATCAATGCAAATGTCACTCAAGAGAGTTGGGCATGTAAAAGAAAAAACTTCTTCAAGCTTCAATGCTAACTCTTCATGTTTCTCCCCCTATCTCTAACAGCTTGGATGCAAGATCTGGAATGAGTGGTTCAACTTCATCTACATTGGACGCTTCACCAGTCTCATCCATGACACTAGTGTTTGTAAGGTCAATGATGACCCCACACACATTGGTGTTGTCCGCAGCTTTAGTAGATGCTCCAGCTTGAACTTTCTCAGCAGTAGTAGCAGCTTCTTGCTCATCAATTACAACAGTAGCATCAACAACAACATCTTTAGCTCTCTTCTTTTGTTGAGCCTTATAGAGCTAAGTCACATGGGTTATTATTTGAGCTTTCGTCATCTTCTTCAAGTTGTAAGTTCCCTCATATTGAATGGTGGGAAGCTTGAGAAGACGTTGGATGAAGAAGTAGTTGTCATCATCTCTAGTAAAGTAGACACAAGTGTCATCAAAGTGATACTTCCTAGCAGGTCATAACACTTGAACAACATCGCGGTGCATAGCAGTTTCACTTCCATCATAGCCAGAGGTGGAGGCTTTTTAAGAATCCATCCATATGATCTAACTCCAAAAGGTCCTTGCATCATGAGCATCCAAAGTTCATATTAGTTGCTTCCCATGAAACAGTGGGCTCCAATTACGGGGGTGGTTCACAATCTCTACCTTCATCTACCGCAAATGAATTTGTTCCTTGTAGTATAGCTCAAACCCATTCTTCTTGGCAACACCCTATACTGGTAATCATGGACAAACTATATCAACAACCATCTGGATGTTAGTTGCCCTAGATATGTGTATACCAAGAGGGTATGTCATGGCTTGATCATACAAGTACATCTATTCATGTAACTTGCCAAGGGATGAGCGATCATCAAGTAAGAGTTGGATGTCCGTAGGATGCACTAGCAGCAGTCTTGTAATTGGCTTCCACACATGCACCTTCTTCTCGAACTGTACCTTAGGAGGTTTCATTTCTGGCAAAGGGTCCCTTCTTTATGTTGGTAGAGCCTTAAAGGCCTAAGATGGAATATGCTCATAGTTGTAGCATGTCCAAGTGGGAGCTTCATTAGATATGATTTCCTTTACCACGGGTTCAGAGAAGGGGGTGATTACCATGACTGAAGACCAAGAGGAAACATTGAGCATCACTCAATGGAACCCTTGGAGTTGCCCTTTTAAACCTATCCAGGTGTAAAGGAGAAGGAGATGGACACTGTTGTGGGGTAGGTGCAAACTTGCGGAGGGGTGTGATTGGAGTGCCATCAATGGACTCACCATCTGACGAGGATAAGGCTGGATCTTCCTTGTTTCTTGTAAAGGAAATTGCCCATTCTTTGTCACCAATCTTTGGATTGGCCTTGGTTGCCCTTGTATTGATCCAGCATGGGATGGCAGAGGTGAGAACAAATGTTTTTGGCTTAGCTATAGGCTGAGCCTTCTTTGCTTTCTTGGGAGTAGGTGCATCAGGAGCAACAACTTTCATCTTTTGGAGAGCCACTCTCACCAGCCCTTCATCATCATCATCATCATCAGTCTCACTCAGGTCTTTCAACCTTTGTGCGATTGGGTTCACGGTGGGTGGACAAGTAAGAGCGAACGTAATAGACTCATGCCTTCTTTTGGTCCTATGCTTCTTTGCCTATATTTCCTTTTCTTCTTCATCCCTTTGAGATTGTTTTCTGGTTTTGTTCTTCTTTTGTTTTTCAACCATGATCTTTTTAATTTTCCTTGAAATGCCAAAGTTGTTCAGACCAAGGTCTTCATCAACAATGGACTTGGCCAACCTCTTTTTGTTTTCTCTTGTTTATGGCTTTCACGCCCACTTTTGGAGTTTCCTTCAAGCTTTGTTCCAAGGACACCTTCATAGCCTTTAGGTTATTCTTGCTAAACTTTTGTTGTTTAGCAACCACTAAACCATTAACTATTAGGATGTGCTTGGAATCCTCATCCATCTTGTTGAACACATAGTAGACTCCTTGATCCCATAAAAGCTTGTTGATGAGGGCTACATAGTAGATGTCTGTTCAAACCACCTAAGCCCTTAATGTTCCTCAAAATGTTGATGTATATTATGTGTGGAAGGTCAAACAGGAGGTTCCCCGTCAAGTGAAATCGCATAAACTTGTGGAGGTCAATCGTCTTGGAGCCAGCTTTGTGAAGCACACTATTGTTCAGAATGTTGTCCCATATTTTTTCCTTCCCACACATAAAGTTATAGACAATGGTCTTCTTATCACTAGCCTTGTCAGCATTGTACCGATAAAGAGCTCTGGTGATGTGGGAGTTATAGTTCCTTTCCCATCCTTCTAGGTAAGTGTTGCCCTCACGCAAACACCTTGTTGCCTTAGCAATAGTGTCGCTTAATAGTATGACCTTTAGTCCCAAAAACCATACATGATATGGTCTTCTTGTTGATGAAATCAGCATTTCGCCAAAAGGTCCTTATTAGTCCTGGGTAGATGGTTTGAGGTTCATTGAAAAAGGTGTTTGGCACCACAAAACAGCAGGGTTTCATTCAACTTTAGACCCACTTTTTGAAGTCTTGAATATCGAAAAGTGTTCGACGTGAATGGAAGGCTCATTGTCATTGTGTATTATGGTGATTTCCATGGTTGGGATAGCTTCAATGACATGGGTGTTTCTAGAGGCCATTTGAGAGGGAAGAATGCTAGGGTTTGAAAACTCATAAGGAAGTTGAATTGTTGGAGAGAGAGAGAGCAATCCAATAAGTTTCAATATAGGGGGTTTTTATAGTGGTCTTTTTGGCTTTTTCAAAAACAATCATTAGGTCTGCTTCCCAAAACCAACTCAACATGAAGAGTTTCAACTTTTCGCGAAGGAAAACATTGTGTTTCATATATTTAAAAATAATGCATGACATATCTAATGCAAGCTCCATTGGAGCTTGTAGGCCTAGGATCTTCTTCATCAATGGATTCCTTTGCTTCTTGGAAGATAAATGGCAGCGGAATGGAGAAGGAAGAGAGAGAGGAGACGCCACTTCAAGGAGAAGATGAGTCTAGAAGAAGCTCACCACCATAGGAGGCCATGGATAAGAGCTTGGAGAAAGAAGGAGATGAATGAAGGGAGAGAGAGAGAAGAGCACGAAATTTTGTGCTCAAAAGGAGCTCTGAAATCTGAAGTTAATATTCAAATGATCAAAGTTCAAAAAAATACACACACATGACCTCTATTTATAGCCTAAGTGTCACACAAAATTGGAGGGAAATTCAAATTTCACTTGAATTTGAAATTGAATTTGTGGAGCCAAACTTTGGAGCCAAAATTTCACTAATTATGATTAGTGAATTTTAGTTATGGTTCAGCCCACTAATCCAAGATCAATTACAAGATTCTCCACTAAGTGTGCTTAGGTGTCATGAGGCATGAAAAGCATGAAGGACATGCACAAAGTGTGACTATATGATGTGGCAATGGGGTGTAGTAAGCAAATGCTCACCTCCCCCTCTAAAATTTAATTGGATTGGGCTTCTACCAATTCAATTAAATTTATTTCCAACCACACACATCAAATATCCACTTAGTGCATGTGAAATTACAAAACTACCCCTAATACAAAAACTAGTCTAGGTGCCCAAAACTACCCCTATATTTCTAGGGTACCCTACCTACAATATGGAGCCCTATATACAAGGACCAAATATAATGACATCCTAGTCTAATATGTACAAAGATAATTGGACCCAACCTTGGCCCATGGGCTCAGAAATCTACCCTAAGGTTCATGAGAACCCTAGGGCCTTCTTCAGCAGCTCTAGCCCAATCTTCTTGGAGCCTCTTGCTCATGGTTCTAGTGATTGGTCCCTTCCTAGGGAGGATTGCATCAATATCGTCCATATATTGAACATTGTGAATGTATGGTAATGGCTAGTGGACGACATATAGATATTCAGTCAATCATTAACAAGGATCATCCCAAGTTGACTCCTTAACAGAATCAACCTTTCTTTAGTTAATGGTTTTGTAAAAATATCAACAAGTTGATCATCAGTGGGTACAAATTGTAAATCCACTGTACCATTTTGAATGTGGTCTCTTCTGTATCTCTTTTGATATTTTATATATGTATGAATCTTTTTCTACTCATTATTGGTGATTTCATTTTGTTTGTAATGCTTGATTCTATTTGATCACTAGTTTCATGAAATTGGATTTTAATTTTGACTGGAAAGTACTCTTAGAATTTGAATTGAATGAATTTACCTTTTACGTTACATTGCTAGGAATAAAGCATAACGTTTTTGATTGCAAATAGCACGAGATTATAATTGTAACATTGGGATATTTATTTCATATGCGAGCGATCAATGAATATTCTTAGGATTCTCGAGTGCGAGGGATCGATTCAGGTTACTTAATGTGTGCATCAGTAATGTTAGAAAATGATTCATATATGTTAATCTTATTAAGATACTGAGGGTATGAACGATGAAATCCAATCCTATGTTTTTCTTGAATTAATTAGATTTTTTATTATTGTTTCCGTAATTTTTTGTATTTCTGATGCACTAAATTTCGTTATTCCGTTACTTTAGTTATTTTTCATTAGTTAGACAAACCCATGATATCTCGATTAAATTTGTAACTTGCAATGACATTGGTATGCTTGCCAATAGTCTAACATAGTGTCTCACATTTGTTTGGCACACCTGAAGCTATGTACCTAGGTGTCCTCCTCTTCTGAAAGAGCGCACAACATCACATTCCTAGGCTTGGAATTTAGCAAAAATATGAGCTTTTGCTGCTCCATTCATTGGCTTCTAGGGATCTCGTTTTGCTGGTCATCATTGGTATGTAATCTCTGTTTTGCACCATATCCCATAGATCTATATGAATAGAGTCAAAATGGGTTATCATACGCTCCTTCCTGTAGTCGTACTTTATCACTTTGAATAAAGGTGGTTTGTTGGTGGCAAATAATTCTTCCATGTCTTTGATATGTCTTTGATATATATATATATATATATATATATATATATATATATATATATATATATATATATATATATATATATATATATATAGGGTATTTTCCTTAGTATTGTTAGATACTCAACCCTTAAGGCCAAGCTCTGATACCAACTGAAACTGCAAGAAACACACTAAAGGGGGGGGTGAATAATGTGTATATCAAAGATAAAAACTTTTCGCAATAATAGAAATAATATGAATAATATTGTGTTAAACATTGGTTGTCTACTGAGGACAAAAGGAATATGTAATGAAGAAGAGAATAATCGTCCAATGACAGATAAAAGATTCTTAAAATAGTTTTTCAAATAAATACTTGGGGTAAAATGATGTTAGAAAATATAATAAGAATGCTCAATAAACCTATTATGGAGAGAAGTAGAAATACTTGATTTATACTGGTTTGCTCAACTTGAGCTATGTCCAGTTCTCTTTTACTCACTAGTAAAGGGTTCCACTAATCAAAACTAATTACAAAACAAGTATTCTAACTCGTCAATCCTAGCTTTACAAGTATTCTTAACACCATTTCTAGTATCTTCTTAGACTCCCCTTGAATCTAGAACCCAAGTATTTTTTAATACTAAGTCACTCTTAGCTTTCACAAATATATTTTTGAATGAATACAAGTATTCTTAACCCTAAAAGAGTGAATATACAGTTAAGCATAAATATAGAAGTAATTTGCTTCGCAAAGGATAAACAATGTATATCGTCTAGTGTTTTTAGCAGAGTTTTGCTTCAAGTATATTTCTTGCGCTCTTGTTCTTTCTCTTTTTTGTTTTCCGTCAGTTGCTTCATTGAGGGAGACATCCTTTTATAGACTTCAGTGAAGTATCTGTTATGGGATCTACGTTGTTATCTTGAAAGGAACATTGTCTCACATATAGGAATGAGGCGACGTGTCGAGCTCTAAATGGTAAGGATTTTATACAAAGTCTAGATAGTGCCATGTGCTTTTTGTCCGCTCTGAAAGCAACCTTCAAGGGAATATTCCATGAAAGCCTTCTATTCTCTTCTATATTGTCCTTTTCTTAAATTCAAATGTTATTTATTCAAATGTAAGAGAGGCAAATAGAATTTAAATAAAATAGTACATGTGCACTTCCCTTTTTGTGATGCTAAATGTAACGACCCGCCTCGTCGCTACGGTATCCACACTCTAATATTAGATAATTTCATTTTTTTTATAAAAATAACTCCCTTAATTTTTTCTTATGAAAATAGAAGTGATTTTGTCACAACATAAATTCATCCAACAACACGCAATTACTTAAGTGAATATGCATAATTACATAGAAACAATAATTCGGTACATGTCATACACATAACGAAAATTAAATATGTTCATATATATAATTAAAATTCCAGTTTTACATCTTTAACTCAACAAAATAAAACTTAAAAACCAACTACGGGGGAGTTGATTACAAAACACAACTCTCTCCCAAAATAACGCCAACGTCATTACGTCGACTTGGCGGCTCCTCACCAGAATCTTACTCCCTACACCCTGCCACTGCCATTCTGCTCCCACGAACAAGGTTCGTGATCATCACAGGTATCAACCACACGATACAAAATTGCAAGGGTGAGTTTATTATAAAAGAACCAATACCAATTCCAAATAACCAAAATTAGCAAGGAACACAGGCAAACATGATAAGCATACACAACAATCATTATTCAACACTCATATCCAACAAATATTCATCATTCACATCCAACAATTACTCATCATCCATCCATGGACCCAATCAAGACTGCACAGAATGATGCATGCACCTGACTCAACACTCAGATGCAATGTGGTACGTACCAACAACAACCAAACCTCAGGAAATAGCCTAAGCGTGTCCACACGATACTCTCACTTAGGGAACTGTGCTGAGTTTGTCGAGACCACCTGGTTGTGCACGTAACAGCCCCTCTCCCATAAGTGATCAGCCTGGGAGCCCAAAGGTGTTCCCTACCAGGTGACAGCCCCCTAGTACAAAGTACACTTGGCCACAGTTACTTTATTTCCTGTGTCGTATGAGCTATGATCACGGCCAAAAGTAAGTGCCAAAGACCACGGACCAATTAAAGCGCCTAAGCATCCCCTCAGAAATGCTTAGATTCTCTAACCACGCTAGTTACCCACGTTTGGGCCATCCGACAAGGTCAGTGCACTCTACCCCCCATGACATACACTCCATACGACGTATGATCGTGGCCAAAAGCTAGTGCCAAAGACCCTGGAAGGTCAGTGCACAGTGCCCCCCACGAACATACACAACATGCATATGCTAATGCATTTCCAACATCAATCAACATTTCATTTCCATGTCATTCACAACATAAATATCATCTCATCTCAATGACGTTATCAACAACAACAACAACCTCATTTCATATTCACATATTCATCAATAATAACAATTCATGTTGACCATGGTCTTTATTAACAACGTCATCTCAAATCAATATCATCATATTTATCATTATCATCACATATCAATTAAAATCCTCAATAGCAACATCAACAACAATTCAAACAAACACAACAATATCATTTCCACACGCACGGTCTTCAAACAACACATTTCAAACAACCAAAACAATATCATTCATCACAATACATACATACATACATATATATATATATCGCATCCCATTAGTTAAAACGTAATTTTCTTTGAAGAAAAATCAGCATGCATTAGGGACAGGCAGATATCCTCATAGCTAGGTTCCCTGACCCTAACTATGGTGTTAAAACGGTAAATTTTATAATAAACTCCCCTTACCTATCATGAGCTACCCCGCGGATTCCTCGTCGCATCACTTGAAGATTCCTTTTCGTCCTTGCTCGTCGATTCCACGTAAGCCTCTACTATGCCAAAACGAAGGAGATTTAGTATGGATTTCAGAAAACAAAGCTAGTAACAGTGCTCTGGGTCAAACACCCACATCACTACTTGAAAGAGCTGAGACCATTTCAGGTTTTACAAAGGAACATCATTTGGAAATTCCAACCACGCCAATGTGACCGGGGTTCAGTGTAGGTTACGAAAATAACATGCATTTCATGAAAGGATAACGTTTACAAAGTCTCTTTCTCAAAAGTTTTTCAAAGGAAGCATAAGACATACAATGGCGGTTCCAAAGTTAGAAAAGATGCAAAGACAAGATGAAACTAACAAGAAACAAGCGTAGAACCATGGTTACCTCGAAAGAAAACGAAAGGTCAGATTAGGGTTTCGTTCTCTACCGAAACCGCAAGCCAAGTTGGAAGATTTCGCTTCGGTTGAAGGGTTCCTCTCGGTGTGGAGAACAACGATGGTTTGTGGTGGCTAATGGTTGCTGTGGGTGATGGAGAAAGTTCTTGGAACTTTAGAAATGGCTTTGGAAGAAAGAAAGAAGAAGAAATGACGTTTTTCCTAAGCTACACGAAAGCAAAGGCTGAAATGCTTAAATAAGAGATGCTCTCGGGAACGGAAGCTTCTAGCACACTGCAGACATCTTCTCGAAGATCCCAACGGTAAGATCATGGACAATTGTCTTGTGAAGTTGCAAATCAAATTTTGAGAAGATCCAACGGTTAACAAAGTCTGGGCAGCGTTTTTACCTAGGCAGCTGCATGTAGTTTTCTCTATAAGCTTCATTAAGAGGCTTCCTCCAGAAGCTTCATTAAGAGGCTTCTAACACACTCCAAACATCTTCTCAAAGATCCCAACGGTCAGATTATGGACACATGTCTTGTGAAGTTGAAGACCAAATTTCGAGAAGATCCAACAGTTAACGAAGGCTGGGCAGCGCTTTTACCGAGGCAGCTTCATGTAGCTTTCTCTAGAAGCTTCATTAAGAGGCTTCCTCCAGAAGCTTCCTCGTGGCTTCTTTGAGAAGCTTTCTCAAGAGGCTTCTTTGAAAAGCTAGATCCTTATCTATCCACACTCCTCTATTAACTAAATTAATTTCCTTAAAAATAATTACGGATGAAAATAACGCAACAAATAATCAAACATCAAACATAATTACTAATAATATATAGATATATATATCAGGGTGTGACACTTAGTCTTTGAGACTAGACGCCCGAGTTTACCTTATGACAACATGTTATACTATTATGCATAAGAGTGGACACATACTGAATATAGCATGCTAGACGCTAGTTTAATATAGAGCATACTCTCTATAGTTGTGGATGATATTTAATGTTGTAAATTCCTTTAACATAATAATCATGTCCACTTGTTGAAAACTCATTAGAATATCAACAATTTATACTTTTTGTTATACATCAAAATCTAAGGTGGATGAGACACATGGTCATCCAGACTTAACACTAAGGATATTTTGAGTTGATCTCTTAACATAATCAACTTCTCTTCAGTAAAGTATTTTTGTAAAAATGTCAACGAGTTGACTATCAGTCGATACAAACTATAGTTCCACTGTTCCTTTCTGAACATGGTTTCTTACAAAGTGATGTTTAATTTCTATATGCTTGGCTTGCGATTGCATGATAAAGCATTATTAATTTATTATTTTCCTATTCGTATTAACTTATTTGACCTTTCTTTGACTCTTATTTTCTCACCTTAACTCAATTTTGGTCTTAGGCAAATAATTGGGCATAATTAATAATTATTGCTTATTTTTGGACTTTGTGATTACTTGACTTATCTGCCTTCCTTGGGACCTATAGGGCGGAGCATATGAGAAGTTCCTAGAAAGCTAAGGAAAAGAGGTATAATTTTGTTAGAGATGAGCTTAGGCCAAGTCTGTCGTTTTGAGGGTTATTTTGAGCTTAGAAGTCAGAGCCTCTACACTTGGATTTTGGGCCTTTGCATTGTGCAATTAGCTTAATTAGAGAGATTAGTTGGTCCTAATTAGGGCCCATCCATTAATTTTGATTAGTTAGATTATATATTAGTTTAATTAGGGTATTTTGAGAGTTAGTTAGTTAGTTAGAGTCATTTTGTACAAAACAGATTTTTTGAAACTTCTAGTGCAAGTTTTAAATCAAACTCTTCTCTCTCTTTTTCTCTCACTGGTTCTTCAATTTCTTCATCTCTTCAACTCTGTTATTCAATTTTATCTATTCTTCCATTGGTGATGACTATGGAAGGCTAAACAACTAATCAATCCAAGGATTCAATTCAACCAATGACGAATTTGAGTTCTGGTTAAGTATTTTGAATTTTGTTGTGAATGTTCATCCTCTTCTCTAGTGCAATTTTTGTATTCATGAATCTAAATGTGTTTAGGATTAGAAATGAATTAGATAATTGATAAATTTCCTAATTCGAATCCTAATTGCAAATTAATTGGATGTTACTTCAATCCGATTTGTGTTCTCAATGTAATTAAGGATTAGTTCAATTGAATTACCTCTAGTTAGATTGACTTAACCTTCATAATAGGATCATCATCTTTAGAAAGCTACAATAATTTGAATTTCTTGGATTTGGTGAATTGGATTGATGCCTCTTAAATCTATTCCATAATCTTGTTAAATTTTGTAATTTTGCTTCTGCATTTCAATTGTCTGCAAACTGATAGATGAAATCTCTTGCCATGAATTATAAGTGGATTGAAGTTGGACCTAATTGGATTGTGTCTCTGAGTTGGCCTAGGTTATTCCTATACAGCAGAATTTTCGAAATCCTAGTTTGTTTTGAGACAATTTGACATCGTCATCAATGTAGAGTAGGGTTTTTAGAGATACTTATTGCAATTTTATTATCATAGTAGATTGGGATCATTTCTTCATATATATTGTAGTCTTCCAATTGATTCTTTATCCATATTAGTTGAGTACAATAGCTTGCTACTAATATGTATTCTACTTCTGCAGTGGATAGTGCTATTGATCCTTGTTTTATGCTGATCTAAGTGACTAGGTTTCCACCAATGATATCACAACTTCCACTAGTGCTTCTTCTTTCAATTTTGTCACCAACATAGTCAGTGTCACAATAACTAATCAACCTAAATTCCATGATATACTTAATGTAAAGAACAAGATTAGAAGTTTCAATTAAATATCTAAATATTCTTTTGACAATAGTTAAGTGAACTTCCCTTGGGTCTTGTTGGAATCTGGCACATAGTCCAACACTAAATAGTATGTCAAGTCTGGACGCAGCTAGATACAATAAGTATCTAATCATTACTCTATATTAAGAGTTGTCCACTTTATTGGGTTCCTCACCCAGTCCAAGAAATCTCATTGGATGCATAAGAGTCTTCATTTCTTTTTCATCTTTCAACTTGAACTTCTTGATAAGTTCCTTGATCTACTTGGTTTGATGGATATAGATTTCATTGTTGGTTTGTTTTATCTGTAGTCCTAAAAAGAACTTCAGTTCACCCATCATACTCATTTCTAATTCAACCTGCATTAACTTAAAGAAATCCTCACATAGAGGTTCATTACAAGCACCAAATATAATGTCGTCCACATAAGTTTGAAGTAATATAAATTAGGAGTTATAGCACTTGCAGAACAAAGTTGTATCCACTTTTCTACTTTCAAAGCCATTGTTTACAAGGAATGAACTAAGATGTTGATACCTAGCTCTAGGAGCTTGCTTAAGTTCATACATTGCTTTATGGAGTTTGAAAACATGGTGTGGAAAAGTGTTACTCTCAAACCCAGGGGGTTGTTCTACATAGACTTCTTCTTGTATTACTCCATTTAGGAATGCACTTTTATGTTCATTTGATATAGTCTCATTTTGTATGAGCTGCAAATGAGAGTAAAATGTGTATTGCTTCTAAACTAGCAATAGGAGCAAAGGTTTTTGTATAGTCTATACCTTTCTATTGTGATTAATCCTTGGCAACCAATCTTGCCTTATTTCTCACAGCCTTACTTGTCTTGTCTAACTTGTTTCTAAACACCCATTTAGCACCCACTGCTTTCTTTCCTTATGGTAGTTCTACAAGCTTCCAGACATTATTCTTCTGGAATTGTTCAAGTTCCTTGTGCATGGCTTTTACCCAATTCTCATCTTCCATAGCATCGTCAATATGCTTGGGTTCTACTTCTGAAATGAGAGTTGTGTAGCCATGTTGTCTAAGAGATACTCTTGTCTGGACTTTGGTTAAAGGATCTCCAATAATTTGACTCTCTGGATGGTTTTTCCTTAGAATTTGTCCAGTTGGTTCTCTTTCTTATTGAGGTTGTTCTGTTACTTGGTTGAGTGTGTCTGTTTCTAAAGATTGCCCTGTCAATGGTCCAATGCCTTTGTCCAATTTTATATCTACAAAAGATTCATCAAGCTATATATCAGGCGTTGTGTCTTTAAATCTTACATGAATAGCTTCTTCCTCAACTAAGGTTCTAGACTTGTAAACTCTATATGCCTTGGATGTTTTAGAGCACCTAAGTAATGCTCCATTATCACACTTAGAATCAAACTTTCACAAGTTGTCCTTAGTGTTAAGAATAAAACACTGACATCCAAAAGGATGGAAATATGAAATGTTGGGTTTTTGTCCTTTCCATAGTTCATAAGTAGTCCTTTTTAGAATGGATCTAATGTAGATTTTGTTTTGTAAATAATAGGTAGTGTTCACTAATTCAATCTAGAAATGTTTAGGTGTAGAGTTGTCATTGTGCATGGTCCTATCCATTTCATGCAATGACTTATTCTTTCTCTCAATAGCACAATTTTGTTGAGGTGTTCTAGCAGTGGAGAAGTTATGAAGAATTCCATTTTCTTCACAAAATAGATGAAATATTTCATTTTCAAACTCTCCCCCATGATCACTTCTTATTGAAGTAATGCATACTTTCTTTTCATTTTGAACTCTTTTACATATTAAAAATACCTCAAAGGACTCCTTCTTGTGAGCAAGGAACATAACCCATGTCCATCTGGAGTAGTCGTCCACTACTACTAGACCATATCTCATTCCACTGACAGGGATTGTTCAAGTTAGACCAAACAAATCAATTTGTAACAATTCAAGTGGTCTTGTGGTGGAAACATAGTTTTTTTCTTGAAAATGAGGTTTTAATTTGTTTCCCCTTCTAACATGCTTCACAAAGTAAATCATCTTTGTATGACATTCTTCGTAAACCTCTTACAAGGTCATATCTTTGAAGTTTTGAGATTAACCTCAAGCTTGCACGTCCAAGTTTCTTGTGCCATACCCAGTGACTTCCTTTGCTGGATAATAGACATGTTACATTTTGATTTGATAGTTCACTAAGATTAATCTTATAAAGATTATCTTTCCTTTTAGCAGCAAAAAGTTGGGTACCATTTTTGTGTTAGACAACACACCCATCTTCGCTAGAGGAAAAATCAAGTCCACTATCACATAATTGACTTATGCTAAGTAGATCCTATTTAAGCCCTTTAACAAACAGTACATTATCAATGGAAGGATAGGGATTAGTACTTATCTTTCCTATCCCTACTATCTTCCCCTTCTGATTTCCTCTGAAAGTGACTATTCCACCATGCATGGGAGTCAAGCATTGGAACATACACTTTTATCTTATTATGTGGCATGAGCAACCTCTATCCAGGTACCATGATTGGTGTTTTCTTGTATTGGTTGAATATATTTGCAACAGGAATTATTTTCTCTTTAGGTACCAAAATTTTCTTGGGCCCTTTTTGGTCTGTTAGTGCTTAGCACTACTGAGTTTAAAAAGGTTGGCTAAGATTTTGTTAAAACATAAGCACTTAGACAATGAAGGAAAGCTGGAGTTGCTGCACATGATGTCCAACGTTATGTCAAGGAATAAGATCGGGCTGCACAATGCACAAGGCAAGATAAAGTGTCAAGTGATGAATTGAAGTTGAAGGATCCACGATGTCGGATACAATGTCCTGACATCCTGCTCGAGAATACTGGAATTGCTGTACAATGCAAGATAAAAGTCAAGTGAAGCATTGAGGCTGCAGGATCCAAGATGTCGGATACGATGTCCTGACATCTGGCCCGAAAATACTGGACATATAAATCTGTTATATCTTTAACAGATTATTGTGCAGTTAGCAAGAGATTAGATGATCTATCTTTAGGAACGAATTAAAAGATCATTATAGTTCGAATTTCAAAGTAGAAGAGTTCGTTCAGGGATTAAAGATTAAAGATTAAAGATTCAAACTAAAAGATCAAAAGGTATCTTTTAGTTCTTTAACTGCAGATTTTCAGGAAGAAGATAGATCTCCTCCAGCATCAAGAAATCGCAGCCCAGAAACGCAGACGGCTATATAATCATGGAGGCTGCACGAGTTCTGTACCAAGTCCGGGATTGAAGAGTTATTTTGTGAGTTTTGGGACTTGAGTCTTTTGTGAGCCACCTTGATGGTACCCTAACATCAAGTGTTGGACCTATGTGTGTAGAGTTGATCTCTTGTGTCTAGAGTTGATCTCTAGTGTGTAGAGTTGATCTCTTTTGTTCAGAGTTGATCTCTGGTGTGTCTTTGACTTAATTGTAAACACAGGAGTGTGAGTGAAAGGGAGTGAGCGGAGGTTCTCATATCTAAGATTGGGTCTTAGGTAGAGATCGCACGGGTAGTGGTTAGGTGAGAAGGTTGTAAACAGGGGTTGTTAGACCTTGAACTAACACTATTGAGAGTGGATTTCCTCCCTGGCTTGGAGCCCCCAGATGTAGGTGAGGTTGCACCGAACTGGGTAAACAATTCTCTTGTGTTATTTACTTGTTTAATCTGTTCATACGGACACATACAATCTGCATGTTCTGAAGCGTGATGTCGTGACATCCGGTACGACATCTGTCCCCTGGTATCAGAATTTCAATTGGTATCAGAGCCAACACTCGAAATCACAGAGTGAGATCTAGGGAGATAAATTCTGATGAACATGGAGAAAGAAGACGGACCAGTGAACAGACCACCAATTCTTGATGGAAGCAACTATGAATATTGGAAAGCAAGAATGGTGGCCTTCCTCAAATCACTGGATAGCAGAACCTGGAAAGCTGTCATCAAAGGCTGGGAACATCCCAAGATGCTGGACACAGAAGGAAAGCCCACTGATGAATTGAAGCCAGAAGAAGACTGGACTAAAGAAGAGGACGAATTGGCACTTGGAAACTCCAAAGCTTTGAATGCACTATTCAATGGAGTTGACAAGAACATCTTCAGACTGATCAACACTTGCACAGTGGCCAAAGATGCATGGGAGATCCTGAAAACCACTCATGAAGGAACCTCCAAAGTGAAGATGTCCAGATTGCAACTGTTGGCCACAAAATTCGAAAATCTGAAGATGAAGGAGGAAGAATGTATTCATGACTTCCACATGAACATTCTTGAAATTGCCAATGCTTGCACTGCCTTGGGAGAGAAGATGACAGATGAAAAGCTGGTGAGAAAGATCCTCAGATCCTTGCCTAAGAGGTTTGACATGAAAGTCACTGCAATAGAGGAGGCCCAAGACATTTGCAACATGAGAGTAGATGAACTCATTGGTTCCCTTCAAACCTTTGAGCTAGGACTCTCGGATAGGGCTGAAAAGAAGAGTAACAATCTGGCTTTCATGTCCTATGATGAAGGAGAAGAAGGTGAGTATGACCTGGATACTGATGAAGGTCTGACTAATGCAGTTGTGCTCCTTGGAAAGCAGTTCAACAAAGTGCAGAACAGAATGGACAGAAGGCAGAAGCCACATGTCCAGAACATCCCTTTCGACATCAGGAAAGGCAGTAAAAACCAGAAAAGATCAGATGTAAAGCCCAGTCACAGCAAAGGAATTCAATGTCATGGGTGTGAAGGCTATGGACACATCATAGCTGAATGTCCCACTCATCTCAAGAAGCAGAGGAAAGGACTTTCTGTAGGTCATTCTGATACAGAGAGTGAACAAGAAAGTGACTCTGACAGAGATGTGAATGCACTCACTGGGAGATTTGAATCTGCTGAAGATTCAAGTGATACAGACAGTGAAATCACTTTTGATGAGCTTGCTACATCCTATAGAGAACTATGCATCAAAAGTGAGAAGATTCTTCAGCAAGAAGCACAACTGAAGAAGGTCATTGCAGATCTGGAGGCTGATAAGGAGGCACATAAAGAGGAGATCTCTGAGCTTAAAGGTGAAGTCGGTTTTCTGAACTCTAAGCTGGAAAACATGACAAAATCAATAAAGATGCTGAACAAAGGCTCAGATACGCTTGATGAGGTGCTGCTGCTTGGAAAGAATGCGGGAAACCAGAGAGGACTCGGATTTAATCCTAAGTCTGCTGGCAGAACGACCATGACAGAATTTGTTCCTGCCAAAAACAGGACTGGAGCCACGATGTCACAACATCGGTCTCGACATCATGGAACGCAGCAGAAAAAGAGCAAAAGAAAGAAGTGGAGGTGTCACTACTGTGGCAAGTATGGTCACATAAAGCCCTTTTGCTATCATCTACATGGCCATCCACATCATGGAACTCAAAGCAGCAACAGCAGAAAGAAGATGATGTGGGTTCCAAAACACAAGGCTGTCAGTCTTGTTGTTCATACTTCACTTAGAGCATCAGCTAAGGAAGATTGGTACCTAGATAGCGGCTGTTCCCGACACATGACAGGAGTCAAAGAATTCCTGCTGAACATTGAGCCCTGCTCCACTAGTTATGTGACATTTGGAGATGGCTCTAAAGGAAAGATCATTGGAATGGGAAAGCTAGTTCATGATGGACTTCCTAGTCTGAACAAAGTACTGCTGGTGAAGGGACTGACTGCAAACTTGATCAGCATCAGTCAGCTGTGTGATGAAGGATTCAATGTAAACTTCACAAAGTCAGAATGCTTGGTGACAAATGAGAAGAGTGAAGTTCTAATGAAGGGCAGCAGATCAAAGGACAATTGTTACCTATGGACACCCCAAGAAACCAGCTACTCCTCCACATGTCTATCCTCCAAAGAAGATGAAGTCAGAATATGGCATCAAAGGTTTGGACATCTGCACTTAAGAGGCATGAAGAAAATCCTTGACAAAAGTGTTGTTAGAGGCATTCCCAATCTGAAAATAGAAGAAGGCAGAATTTGTGATGAATGTCAGATTGGAAAGCAAGTCAAGATGTCCCACCAGAAGCTTCAACATCAGACCACCTCCAGGGTGCTGGAACTACTTCACATGGACTTGATGGGGCCTATGCAAGTTGAAAGCCTTGGAGAAAAGAGGTATGCCTATGTGGGTGTGGATGATTTCTCCAGATTTACCTGGGTCAACTTTATCAGAAAGAAATCAGACACCTTTACAACTGTCAAGCACTTCCACATCTTTGGAAGTCCATGTTACATTTTGGCAGATAGAGAGCAAAGGAGAAAGATGGATCCCAAGAGTGATGCAGGAATATTCCTGGGATACTCTACAAACAGCAGAGCATATAGAGTATTCAATTCCAGAACCAGAACTGTGATGGAATCCATCAATGTGGTTGTTGATGATCTAACTCCAGCAAGAAAGAAGGATGTCGAAGAAGATGTCAGAACATCGGGAGACAATGTAGCAGATGCAGCTAAAAGTGGAGAAAATGCAGAAAACTCTGATTCTGCTACAGATGAATCAAACATCAACCAACCTGACAAGAGACCCTCCAATAGAATCCAGAGGATGCACCCCAAGGAGCTGATTATAGGGGATCCAAATAGAGGAGTCACTACAAGATCAAGGGAGATTGAAATTGTCTCCAACTCATGCTTTGTCTCCAGAATTGAGCCCAAGAATGTGAAAGAGGCACTGACTGATGAGTTCTGGATCAATGCTATGCATGAAGAAGTCTATGTGGAGCAGCCAAAGGGATTTGTAGATCCAACTCATCCAGATCATGTATACAGGCTCAAGAAGGCTCTCTATGGATTGAAGCAAGCTCCAAGAGCTTGGTATGAAAGGCTAACAGAGTTCCTTACTCAGCAAGGGTATAGGAAGGGAGGAATTGACAAGACTCTCTTTGTCAAGCAAGATGCTGAAAACTTGATGATTGCACAGATATATGTTGATGACATTGTGTTTGGAGGGATGTCGAATGAGATGCTTCGACATTTTGTTCAACAGATGCAATCTGAATTTGAGATGAGTCTTGTTGGAGAGCTGATTTATTCTCTGGGACTTCAAGTGAAGCAGATGGAAGACTCCATATTCCTCTCTCAAAGCAAGTATGCAAAGAACATTGTCAAGAAGTTTGGGATGGAGAATGCCAGTCATAAAAGGACACCTGCACCTACTCACTTGAAGCTGTCAAAGGATGAAGCAGGCACCAGTGTTGATCAAAGTCTGTACAGAAGCATGATTGGGAGCTTACTATATTTAACAGCTAGCAGACCCGACATCACCTATGCAGTAGGTGTTTGTGCAAGATATCAAGCCAATCCCAAGATAAGTCACTTGACTCAAGTAAAGAGAATTCTGAAATATGTAAATGGCACTAGTGACTATGGGATTATGTACTGTCATTGTTCAAATTCAATGCTGGTTGGGTATTGTGATGCTGATTGGGCTGGAAGTGCAGATGACAGAAAAAGCACTTCTGGTGGATGCTTCTATTTGGGAACCAATCTTATTTCATGGTTCAGCAAGAAGCAGAACTGTGTGTCCCTATCTACCGCAGAAGCCGAGTATATTGCAGCAGGAAGCAGCTGTTCACAACTAGTTTGGATGAAGCAGATGCTGAAGGAGTACAATGTCGAACAAGATGTCATGACATTGTACTGTGACAACATGAGTGCTATTAATATTTCTAAAAATCCTGTTCAACACAGCAGAACCAAGCACATTGACAGTAGACATCACTATATCAGAGATCTTGTTGATGATAAAGTGATCACACTGAAGCATGTTGACACTGAGGAACAAATAGCAGATATTTTCACAAAGGCTTTGGATGCAAATCAGTTTGAAAAACTGAGGGGCAAGCTGGGCATTTGTGTGCTAGAGGAATTATAGCAACTACAGCAATCTGAACGTGCCCAAACGAATCACTTAACATTAATAGCACGTTCACTACTGAACCAAGGAAAATTCGACCGTTGCTTCACACGACCCTCTACATTCCTCATTCAAATTTATATCTGCTTGGCATTCGTGTTTTTACCAGCATTTCCCAATAGCCTTCTGAAATTTACGAAATCATTCCAAACACTCTGCTTTTCCATGGCTACCTCACCAAAAGAAACTTCCGCTTCTGGTTCACCCGCTGTACCATCATCTCCGCACCAGGAACAACCAGAATTCAACATCCAACCCATACAAGTAATTCCTGGTCAAGCTTCTGTCCCTGAGAAACTGGTTCCCAGAAGACAACAGGGAGTGAAGATTGCTGAAAACCCTAGCCTTGCAACAAGTCCTAGGGAAGTAGACACGGAGATGGACAAGAAAATCCGCGGTATTGTGAGTAGCATTTTGAAAGAAGCCTCTGTGCCTGAAGCTGATGGAGATGTTCCAACATCTTCCACCCCGAATATTTCTGTGCCTAATGTTGAGAAAGATGTTCCAACATCTTCCGGGCCAAATGCTGAAGTACTCTCTTCCCCCAGCAAAGAGAGATCAACAGAGGAAGATGATCAAGCGACAAAGGAGACCCCTGCACCAAGGGCACCAGAACCTGCTCCAGAAAGATTACAAAGCCGGAAAGGGAAAACTCCCATCAAGAGGTCTGGACGAATCAAGACTATGGCCCAGAAGAAGAGCACTCCAGTCACTCCTGCCACATCCAGAAGAAGCAAGGTTGCTATCCCCTCCAAGAAAAGGAAAGAAATTTCCTCATCCGATTCTGATGATGATGTCGAACTAGATGTCTCGACATCTAAGAGGGCCAAGAAATCTGGAAGAAAGGTGCCTGGAAATGTTCCTGATGCACCATTGGACAACATCTCTTTCCACTCCATTGGCAATGTTGAAAAGTGGAAATATGTATATCAACGTAGACTTGCCTTGGAAAGAGAACTGGGAAGAGCTGCCATGGATTGCAAGGAGATCGTGGACCTCATCAAGGCTGCTGGACTACTGAAGACAGTCACCAAGTTGGGAGACTGTTATGAAGGCCTAGTCAGGGAATTCATTGTCAACATTCCCTCTGACATATCAAACAGAAAAAATGATGATTATCAAAGAGTGTTTGTCAGAGGAAAGTGTGTTAGATTCTCCCCTGCTGTGATTAACAAATATCTGGGCAGACCTACTGATGGAGTGATAGATATTGATGTTTCTGAGCATCAAATTGCCAAGGAAATCACTGCCAAACGAGTCCAGCATTGGCCAAAGAAAGGGAAGCTTTCAGCAGGGAAGCTAAGTGTGAAGTATGCAATTCTGCACAGGATTGGAGCTGCAAACTGGGTTTCCACCAATCATACTTCCACTGTTGCCACAGGTTTGGGTAAATTTCTGTATGCTGTTGGAACCAAATCCAAATTTAATTTTGGAAACTATATCTTTGATCAAACTGTTAAGCATTCAGAATCATTTGCTGTCAAATTACCCATTGCCTTCCCTACTGTATTATGTGGCATTATGTTGAGTCAGCATCCCAATATGTTAAACTACACTGACTCTGTGATGAAGAGAGAATCTCCTCTATCCCTGCATTACAAACTGTTTGAGGGGACACATGTCCCAGACATTGTCTCGACATCTGTCTCGACATCAGGGAAAGCTGCTGCTTCAGGTGCTGTGTCCAAGGATGCTCTGATTGCTGAACTCAAGGACACATGCAAGGTGCTGGAAGCAACCATCAAAGCCACCACAGAGAAGAAGATGGAGCTAGAACTGCTGATCAAAAGGCTCTCAGAGAGTGGCATTGATGATGAAGAAGCAGCTGAGGAAGAAGGAGAAGCAGCTGAAGAAGAAGAAGAAGCTGCTGAGGAAGAGGAAGATGCAGCAGAAGAGACAGAATCAGATGATGATTCTGAAGCCACCCCATGCTCATCAGACCTTTAATTTCGTTTTTCACTTTTACTAGATATAGGGGCATGTCCCTTTGAACAATTCATTGTTATTGGTCTGTAATATTTGCACATTAATTTCATGCATCCTACTTTTGCCAAATTTATGTCTAAAAAGGGGGAGTAATAGTATTATGCTTGCTATTATGCATGATATTGAGTAGTAGGATACTATGTATGATGTATGGCAGTAGGAAACGATGTATGCATGATTCATGATTTTGAGGGGGAGTTGTATGTATATGACGTTGAGGGGGAGACTGCTGCTGCTGATGATGACTGATGTAAGCTACTAGAAGATGCTGCAGTAGGAACATGAAGACAGGGGGAGCAGATAGAGGATGTCACATGAGATGTCTTGACATCCTGGAAAAGACTAGTAGCTGATAGAAGATGATGCAGTAAGCATGGAGACAGGGGGAGCAGAAGCAGAAAGCTGATGTCATGCGAGATGCCTTGACATCCTGGAGAAGACTTGTAGATTAGCAACTTGAAGAATTTCCGCTGTGCTTGATTACTCTGATAATGAATGTTGCTGATCCCACTTGCATAACTGCTCGTACCTGCTCAGGAAGTGTCTAAGTATGTTTTAGACAAAATTTGCCAAAGGGGGAGATTGTTAGTGCTTAGCACTACTGAGTTTAAAAAGGTTGGCTAAGATTTTGTTAAAACATAAGCACTTAGACAATGAAGGAAAGCTGGAGTTGCTGCACATGATGTCCAACGTTATGTCAAGGAATAAGATCGGGCTGCACAATGCACAAGGCAAGATAAAGTGTCAAGTGATGAATTGAAGTTGAAGGATCCACGATGTCGGATACAATGTCCTGACATCCTGCTCGAGAATACTGGAATTGCTGTACAATGCAAGATAAAAGTCAAGTGAAGCATTGAGGCTGCAGGATCCAAGATGTCGGATACGATGTCCTGACATCTGGCCCGAAAATACTGGACATATAAATCTGTTATATCTTTAACAGATTATTGTGCAGTTAGCAAGAGATTAGATGATCTATCTTTAGGAACGAATTAAAAGATCATTATAGTTCGAATTTCAAAGTAGAAGAGTTCGTTCAGGGATTAAAGATTAAAGATTAAAGATTCAAACTAAAAGATCAAAAGGTATCTTTTAGTTCTTTAACTGCAGATTTTCAGGAAGAAGATAGATCTCCTCCAGCATCAAGAAATCGCAGCCCAGAAACGCAGACGGCTATATAATCATGGAGGCTGCACGAGTTCTGTACCAAGTCCGGGATTGAAGAGTTATTTTGTGAGTTTTGGGACTTGAGTCTTTTGTGAGCCACCTTGATGGTACCCTAACATCAAGTGTTGGACCTATGTGTGTAGAGTTGATCTCTTGTGTCTAGAGTTGATCTCTAGTGTGTAGAGTTGATCTCTTTTGTTCAGAGTTGATCTCTGGTGTGTCTTTGACTTAATTGTAAACACAGGAGTGTGAGTGAAAGGGAGTGAGCGGAGGTTCTCATATCTAAGATTGGGTCTTAGGTAGAGATCGCACGGGTAGTGGTTAGGTGAGAAGGTTGTAAACAGGGGCTGTTAGACCTTGAACTAACACTATTGAGAGTGGATTTCCTCCCTGGCTTGGAGCCCCCAGATGTAGGTGAGGTTGCACCGAACTGGGTAAACAATTCTCTTGTGTTATTTACTTGTTTAATCTGTTCATACGGACACATACAATCTGCATGTTCTGAAGCGTGATGTCGTGACATCCGGTACGACATCTGTCCCCTGGTATCAGAATTTCATGGTCAATTTTAAAAGCATAGGGCAATCCAGTCTTTGGTAAATGTCTACACTTGGATGCCATGTGTCCAATATTTCCACAGAAGTAGCATACTATGGTTTCTTCATCATTGTCATACCCAAATTTCATCCAGGGACCATTGTTTGCGAGGATGCAGACCTCATTTGACCACTTCCGAACACTTGAGACCTGCCCCCATGGAATCCGTGAAGTTCCAAGGCATTCTGGAAAAGGAACGGTAAAGAACGCAAAAAAACAAGGGTATATTTAGCAAACCGGGGGGTGTAAATGGACTGTAATTTTGTCCAGGAACCGTTGTTGATTACTCCGGAACACTTAACACTCATCATCGTGCAATCCGTAAAGTTTCGGGAGGTTATGGAAAGAAATCAGCAGAAAAGCACAAAGGGGTGTATTTAGTAAAACTGAAGGTGCAAATAGCAATTTTCAAATCTGGGCCCTTGGAAGCTGGGTTGCTTCCTGAGGAAGCCACCTGCTAGCCTGGGCAAGCAAGGTGGCAAGCTCCTCTCCCATTTTGTGAAAAAATGGCTTCCAAGGCTTTCGTAATGCTTCCGTAAAATTCCCGTAACCCTAAATAAGCATATTTCACTTAAGATGGGTAAGAAGGAAGAGAAAAAAGAATTAAATCAAGTCTGATAGGCTTCCGTAAGACTTCCGTAACTTCTCCGTAAATTATGAAAAAAAAAGGGTGAACTTAGTAAAAGGGGGGTGCCTCAGGAAACTTTTTGAGGAAGCTACTTGCTCGCCTTGGCGAGTAGGGCAGCAAGCACCACCCCTTTTTCCCTATAAATAGGGGAAGGGGGCTATTTCAAAAGGGTTCATGACCCCTAGGCTATGCATTTTGGCTATTTTGGGTGAAAATCCACGTTTTCCTGAAGAAAAATCGAGTCGAAGTTCTTCTGTAACGCTTCCGTAACATTTCCGTGGGTGATTTCGTGAAGATTTTCCGTCGTTCTTCGTCCGTTCTCCGTTCTTCAACCGGTAAGTTTTCGAATCCGAGACTTTCAATTTATTTTTTGTTTTGTTGGCTTTCATCTTCTTTTTGTTCACTTTCGATTTTCTTTTCTTCCATTTTTAACGAGCTTTAACCGATCTTTTAAGCCGTTATCTCACCTAATAAATGATAAAAATGAATTTCAACCGATCATTTGTGTTGTAATGTCGTTTAATCACTGTTAAAGCAAAATCTAACCGATTATTCACGTTGTAACCTCGGTTACATAAAAAAGGTAAATAATAATAAAATAATCAAAATATCTTGAAAAAAATAATAAAATAGTCACAATATCTTTGAATAAAATAATCAAAAAAATCAATCAGACATTTTTCTTTGAAAGTTTCCTTGAATGAATTGACTAATAATCAAAGTGAAACTAAGGCTAAAATCAACTCACAAACCAAGATTTGTCCGCAAAAGTCACTCAAAATCGTTTTTAGGGTCCAACGCCTTAAAATGGTCATCTTTGCTTTTATTGGTTAAAATGGACCATTCAAAGCATAAAATCAACACATAACTTTATCGCTTTTGCAAGAACTACGTAGGTCTGATTTCCTCATCACAATTGAGGATACGTAGGAGCAAAAGCCCCGCTTTTGTCGACCACAAAAAAGGTAAAAACATAAAAAGAGAAAATAAAAAATAATTGAAGTAATGACATTGCACATTTAATTAAAGGCTATCGTCCCTCGTGGCGGACACGTGGGGTGCTAATACCTTCCCCTTGCCTAAATACAACTCCTGAACCTTTTACACTTGAGGTTCGTAGACACCTTTCCAGTTTTTCCGATATTTTCCACGAATAAACGTTGGTGGCGACTCTGCGCGCCTTCTGTGACACCCTCTACCCCACACATATATGTACTAATAATAAAAGAAATAATTAAAAAAATTAAACTTAATTCAAGTTTTTAAAACATATTTAAATACAAGCCTTTCAAGAGGGTAGCAGGCTCACATTCACCTTTCTAACATCATCATAAAACTTTTCTAAATAAATAATAAATTCACTTCGGCTCAAACAAGGCCATCTATAAATCCCTATACCCCAATGTCACATCCTATCAGAGTGTTGTGTCCCGACGTCCTTCAGCACATGGTTCCTTAAAGTAATTCACCTAGTCATCTGCTCCTCCGAACACAAAGTTCAAGATCATCACAGGATCCAAACACAAACAACACACGGGGAGTGAGTTATCACATTCCTAACTAATAGAGAAACAAGACAACTATATATACATATCATATAAACCAAATAAAACTTAGTTACACGTAATTCACGTAATTCCACCACTTTGTTATTCAAAGTTCACTTTTCAATCATCAATCACATTACACAAGAATCACACGCTCTGATCAAGACATAATAACACATCAATTTCATAATAAACAATTAGCAAGCGCATGAGAAAGTTATGCTAAGACTCAAGCCTATATGCAATGTGGTACCATGTCAATGAAAAACCACCCTGGGGCGCTTAGGAGTACATAACAAGACACACCAAACAATGGGTTTGTTTGGTCACTCTCACTAAGTAAGATCATAGGGAGACCAGTCAGGGTCACGATGTTTTGCAAGAATGCTCCAACCATATGGGATCAGCATAGGCTTAAAGGAGCACTCAAACCCGGTGACCCCCAAGGCCTACACTCCGAAGAGTCCGTCAGGGCCTCTCCTTCCTGATTCAGGTCCAACCCCTAAAATCACTTTAGCACACAGACACTACTCGTGAATTATACAATACTCATGACCTCACACTCGTATGTTAAACACATACAACATATAGCACTACAATTTAACACTGGTTCCTAAATAGGAAACCTACACTTTCTCTTTAACACTGCGCATTTACACTTTTCTCAAGATAACACTGGTCGGGTTATTGTACAATTCACAGCTTACAACACAAATAATGTCACATCAAGAGTTAATCACACACTTATTCACAACCAAAACTCATTCACAATTTCACATCTCATAATGTCACAATCCACCATCACATGTTTTCACGTATCTCACAATTCAACACATGTTCTACTTTACACTTTTACTCAATCTCAATAACAATATTATAATCTCAAGGCAACATATTATTCCATAATTTATCACATATTTTATTTATAAACACTGCTCATGAATTATACAATACCATGACCTCACACTCATGTTTCAAACATGTTTAACACAATTGCGCTACAATTTAACACTGGTTCCTAACTAGGAACCTACACTTTCTCTTTAACACTGCGCATAAACAATTTTCTCAATATCAACACTGGTCGGGTTATTGTATAATTCACAACTCATAACTCAATGCACATATCTCAATACACATGTATCTCAAATCTAAACATAGTATTCTCAAACTCCAACACTTGAATAATTTTTGGAATCACACAATAACAACACTACAACATTATTTACATAAAATATTAATATAAATAAATATATAACTAAATCTATATATATAAATCCAGTAACGTATATCATATTTGATCATGAATTTTAAGAAAGTTTTCAATGTACCAATTCAAAATAATTATATAAACACTTTCTCATATATATAAGTATACATGAATTCATATATATATTATCTAAGAATACAACACATAGTCTATTAGAATTCTTTTCTCAATTTTAAACTATAAAAAAACTAAAAAGCATGAAAAGGGGAAAAATACAAACTCAATATCTCCTTACTTAATTTCATCAACTACGGTTCACACTCAACACAAGAGCACATTAATTTTACAAAAATTTCTCATTGGGACATCAAATGATTCATCAAACATATATAATTTATATATAACTCATAGTTATAATTATAAGGATAAAGTAAAAATTGTAGAAACACCCCAAAATTCATTCCAATTGATACTCTAAGGATCCCTGCACATGTTTTCACTAATCCCCAATCGTGAATAACTCATCCCTTACCTCTGAGCGGACTCACGTGTCTTTAGCCAGCGATAGCAGCATCTCTAGCGGTTCCCTGAGATTCCTTCAGTTATTCCTCCGACTGCTCCGATAGAATTCCCAAACGTCAGAGAGACGGAGAAGAGATTGAAACCTCCACTTGTACTGTCTTCATGCGATTCCTTTTTCTCCAATCACTAATATTATCTCTCAAATCCCAACGGTGGAAGTGTGCGCAATTGAATTTCGAACAAAATATCCAAATTTCATGAAAATCCAACGGTTAACGAAACCGGGATCATAATTTTACCGAGACAGTTTTGGGTTTCTGCGGGAAATTAAAAGGCTACAATGCGAAGGGTTTTCCAATAAGCTCAGACATGATTTTGAAATTCCCAACGGTGAGAATTCTCGTAATTGGGTTGCGAACCTGGTGTTTAAATTTCATGATGATCCAACAGTGAATGAGTCCGAGATCGTCGTTTTTATGAGACAGATTTAGTGAGTTGCGGGAAAAAGAAAGGGTTTTGAGAGGAGAAGGGAAAAAACGAAAATGAGAGGCAGAGGAGGCTGAGGAGTCAGTCTGAAAAACCTAGCATGTTGCTATTTATAGTTAGGGGCATTTACGACCTATTATTTACTCTATTTATTTTATTATTATTTTTACTAAAAAACTTTTTAAATTTATTTATGGAAAAAGTGGGATGTTACATCTTCCTCTCTTGGAAGACGCACCCGTGAGCCCTAGCGTCGCCCTCCCGCTGAAGGGTAGGTTGCGACAATCATGGACATACTTCTTTCCTTTATATTCATTTCCAAATTTGTTAGTTAGGCATTTGCTATATCTTAACATTTTGTTAAGTTTCTCATTGCATCCAACAAATTTGGATAGAGTTTCTCTGAAATTCAATTTCTTGATGAAGTATAACAACATCTTGAGGTAGTTTTTGGAGAGCTCATACTATCCAAGTTTATCATTTCAAAATTCCAGGCTTTTCCTACATCCTTCACATTCAACCTATAAGTTATGTTTACTTGCCTCCAAGTTTTCATAATTCTTATGGACTCGTAAACATTCTTTCAATAGATTACACCTTTCCTCATTTAAGCAAACATGAAGTTAATTGAGTGTGATATACTCATTTTTTAAACCTTCCTATTGATTTTTTCAACTTTTGAAGGTCTTCCAATAGAATAGATCTTTCTTTACAAATTTCCTCATTTTTAAAGTGAAGCTTTATTGTCTTTAACTTTAGACTTTCAAAGTCATCACATGATTGAGTGGAAATTTCTGAAGAATTATCTATCTTTTCTTCATGTTTTCCTTGAAGTTGTTTGTAATCTTTTTAAAGACTTTTGAAGTCCTTTCTCAGATTTTGATAAGCTTTGGACAAAATGGATGAGTTAGAGAGAAGTTCATGATATGCTAATTGAAGAGTTTCAATGTTGTTATATTTACCTCTTCATCTAATTCAGAGTCTGATTCTTCTGATGCAGTGTCTACCATCAGGCAGAGGTTGACTTTTTCTTCCTTTTTTGTCTCCTCGCCGAACAATGTGTCATCCAGTTCTTCCCATGTGCTCATTAGTACTTTCTTTCCTTTTGGTTTGAAGTACCTTTTCTTGTGATCTGTCTTATCAAGATATGGATATTTTGACTTGAAGTGTCTTAGTTTCTTACACTCATAGCATATGATGGAGCTTCTATCCTTGTCCTTTGTTTCTCTATGTGGTTTCTTGGATCATTTCTAGTCTGATCCACTCCTTTTCTTCCACATGTTCCTTATCTTCCTTGAGATGAAGTCTAATTGATCATCTTCATCTGAACTTTCATCATCAGACTCATCATCATAAGATGTATTAGTGTTAATAGTTTTCAATGAGCTTTTGGACACAGTTCCAGATGAAGATTATTTGCATGTTGAAGAGACTTTGGCTTTTTGGTCTATTAGAGCCAAGGACTTTCCCTTTTTAAATCCTTCATCTTGTTGAAGTTCCTGCTCATGAACCTTTAAGGTTTCAATCAATTCTTCAATGGACATGGAATTCAGGTTCTTTACAATTCTCAATGTTGTCAAATATGGTCTCCACTTTCTGGATAAAGTTCTTAGAATTTTGTCAATATTATCATAATTATTAAAAATTTTGTTAAGACAGCGTAATTCATTTAAAATAGTTTGGAAGCATCCAAACATGGCTTGTATATCTTCACCATCTTTCATAGTGAAGAGTTCATACTTACGTGTCAACAAGCTGAGCTTGTTGCATTTTACCTGTAATGATCCTTCATACATTAGAGCTAATGTGTCCAACATTTGTTTTTCACTCTTGTAGCTATGGACCTTTGTATATTCTTCCTAAGAGAGGGCACATGGTAGAGCATTTTGAGCTTTAGAGTTCAATGGGATCCTTTGACATTGAGCGTCTCTCCAAGAGGTTCTAGGAACTTCATTCAGCTAATTGTCCAGTAGTATGTAGTTGCCATGTCCTATGACATCCAAAAGGTCTATATGAATAGAGTCGAAATGAGCTATCATATGTTCCTTCAAGTAGTCGTATTTAACGCCTCTGAATAGTGGTGGCTTGTTTGTGAAATATCCTTCTTCCATATCTATTTGACTTTATGATCTTTCCTCTATATTTGTAGAATACTCAATTCGAGAGGTCAGGCTCTGATGCCAACTGAAATACAACAAATCACACTAGAAAGGAGGTTGAATAGTGTGTTAGTCAAAATATAAAACCTTTTTGAAATGGAAGATGTTATAATAAACAAGTTTATAAAAACCCTCGTCTAGTGACTAAAGGTGAACTGTCATCAAATGAGGTGTAAAACTTGTTTTTTAGTAAAAACCTTGTGTGCAGAGTCTGTCAATAATGGACAATGAAATACTTTAATTACCTAATGAAGAGCAATAAAAATAATTCATTTTATATTGGTTCACTCAACTTGAGCTACGTCCAATTCTCCTTTACTAACTAGTAAAGGGTTCCACTAATCAAACTTGATTACAACTAGTGTTCTTTCCTACCACTTATAGCTTACAAGTATCCTCAAGGCCACTCCAAGCATAACCCTTAGACTCCCATGAATCTAATAACACCCAAGTATTGTTTTGTCACTAAGCCACTCTTGGCTTTCACATACAGAAGTTTGATATAGAATCAGAGATTCTTTACAACATTCGAAGAGTGGATTTACAATAAGATTCTTATCTCTCACTAATATTTTGTACACTACAAAGGATGGTATCTCTTAAGCTTAGTGTTTTTCTTAATCGAATGCCTTTCTTTTCTTTCGTTTCATGATTCACAACTCTTGTCTTTCTATGTACATTCGTCAAATGTTTTTCAATCTTTAATGTCGTCTTTATAGGTTGAGAGACGCTTGTTATTATGGAGAGTATCTTCGGATTTAAATGGTATGCCCGTTGTGTAGATTGATCTTGTTTCCTGAAATAAGCGGATATTGGGCATTTCTGTCTGATACGATCGGGACTTTCCATATCTATCATTCATAACTAAATATGACCGTTTAGATGTATAAAAGGAAATAAACTATAGATTCGCATATATGTTCCTTTTAAACAAAATCATATAAATTGGAATAAATTGATAATTCAAATAGAATGCTTATTCCAATCGTGTTTTGGATTGTTTGGACGAGTATTTCTTGCTTTAGTAGACAAGGTATGCATTAATGGATAAGTCTCACCTGGTGTTGCTTCCGGTCATCAAACATATTGAATTACATGCAACAAGGTGGTTAGCATAAATTTAAATCTTTGTTTACATCAAAACCATAAGATATGTTTGGGTCGTCTAGTGATAGATCGTATATTGTCTAACAATCTCCCCATTTTTTATGATCACAAACTATATAAATTTTGAGTAGTGGGTATAGCAAGTATATATCAGAATAATTGTAGTATGAATGACAACAAATCAGAATGCTATGTTTGGTAGCTTTTAGCTCCCCCTAAGTCTAATATGTATGTGCATGAGTGAATGCAGTTGTAGTCATAGATATATCTTTCAAAACACCTTATTTTGTTGATTGACTGGTGTTTACATCCAAAAAATTATTTCATAAACTTCTCCCCCTTTTGTCATTAGAAAAAAGATAATGGGTTTGAAGGTGAAAGAATTAATGAAGGTCATCACTGCAGATCTTGAGTGGGGGGTGGTGGTGGTGGAATGTCAGAGTGGGTAGGTGGTGGCGGAAGTGTTTGAGGAATGGTTGTTTGTGATGCAGGGTCAAGGCTAAGTGCTTGGGTTTGGGTAGGGGTTGGAAGAGTGGGTGGAACACTTACTAGTGGTTAAGGTTGGATGGGTGGAAGTGGCATTGGAGCAACAACAGCATCATTAAATAAGCGCATCTAGGCTTACTGTAGACTTAGAATGAGAGATTCACCAAGAACACCGAATTGAGTAGCTACTACGTGTTGCATGGTGCATCTAAACTCATCATTCTCAGCCCTTTGCTTTTCAACAAAGTTGTCCATAGTCAGTTCAATCATCTCCTTTACTTCAGCTTTGGTCATTACTTCTGGAGGAGCAAAGTTGACTTGAACTTATATTTTTCTAATCGTTAAAGTTTTTTGAATTTATGTTTTTTTAATTCTTGACCTTTTTTTACTAATCAAAGTCCCTTAAATTTTTTTTTTGTCCAAACTTTTACTCTCATAACTCTATTTTTC
Source organism: Glycine soja (assembly GCF_004193775.1). Lineage (NCBI taxonomy): Eukaryota > Viridiplantae > Streptophyta > Magnoliopsida > Fabales > Fabaceae > Glycine > Glycine soja. Next base: position 20,407,521 of record NC_041020.1, on the reverse strand, counting down.
ATCTTTACTTTAAGCTCTTTTTAAGGGATTAAAAATAAGAATGGAAAAAAAGTTGATGAACTAAATTAAAAATCTTAAAACTTTAGAGGCCAAAAAGATAGTAACTCATGTATATTTCTACTACTTTAGTGGATTATTTTGGCTTCTATATAATATTTCCTACTCTTTTGTTTGAATTAAATTAAAAATGGCAAACATATATTGAATAACCAGGGATGGATCAGGAAAATGACTGAAGGGGGGCTGTATTTTTTTTTTTTTATACTTTAGGGTAGATTTGGTTTGAATGAGTGAAAGAGGTGTGGCAATGAATTGAGATGAAATATCTAAATTTAGGTAGAGTGTATAAGCGTGTGATCCACACCAATTTTTGAAATTTTCATCTCAAATACAATTAAGTGTAAATCAACCAAACACTACCTTAATTAATTACTTAACAACTTAACTTCAACCAATAAATATTTTATAAACTTATTTATTATTTTTACACAAAACTAACATTGATTTTATTCAAATGATATAAGAAGAACACACATGTAATTATCATTCATACTAATTTGTTATTTCAAGTTTTGAAGGACTTTGAGGTCTCACAATCACAATATCAATTAAATAGACAATAATCTCAGTCTCACAATAAAAAAAATGAACAAACTCATTAAATATAATAATAACTAAAAGTCATTAAATTTTATAACAAGTATATAAAATATAATCTTAATAATAATAATTTTTAATAATGAGATATATTTAGCCAAGGTGATAATAATTAAAGCTTTTGGACAGAGAGGGCCGAAGCCCATTTATGAGATTTCTTAATTCATGTTCCAAAATCTTAAAAATCCATTTTTCTCCTGACCATGACCATGAGCATATACAAGATAGATATTAACCTCCAAACACAATTTATTTCATACACAAGGTTTAACCAGGATTCAAATCCTAAATCATTTGATTAAGAGACACAAGACGCTATTACCTATGTCAACCGTTATTGATTTTTAAAAGCTCATTTGATTACTTAAATGCGATAGGATAAGATATGATGATTATATAATTTTATTATTTATTATAATATGTTATTTGATGTATTAGTAAAACATAATTATGTTATCGTATCTTATTTCTATCTAATTTTTATATCTTATCTTATGTTTATTATTGAAAACCTTAAACTTAAAATAAAATGGAACCGAGGGAGTACCACCATTATTAATGTAATTTTTTAATCCATATATTATCAATATAATTTCTAATAAAAATAAGACATAATTAAAAATGTTCTATTAACAACAACTAAAATGGTGAAGTGGATAAGAGATGACAATGAAAATAATTTTTGGGGGAAAATGTTGAGTAAGATTTTGTTGTCGAGATTATATAATCAACATGATGATGACTATCCACAAACACCGTTTTGCATGAATTTAATTCAAGATGCATTTGAACTAAATACTTCCCGAAATTCCTCTCATTCTCAGCTAAAAAAGATCGTCAATTCACCTACTTTTTTTTCTTCTTATCATCCAACTAGTACGTAGAACCGTATAATATACAGTTATAATTCTAATTTACATTTATTATTAATTTTGTAAGATAAATATATTTTTTATCAACATATGAACTTCTTAATGTATTTATTTTAGTACTTATGATAAAAAAGAATTATAGTGATATTTTTTGGTAATATTGTAGTGGTATTTATTAACATATAAACTTCTTAATGTATTTATTAACATATACACTTCTTAATGTATTTATTTTAAGTAGTATAATATTTGTATTTTTTTGTTAATATTTTAGTGATATTTATATTTCTAATGTTCTACCATGTCTATGGGACAAATCCATCAATTCATTCTGGAGTTCGTTGACAAATTATGCAGACAACACCACTATACATCATGAACAGAAAAGCCAAGTATAGTAGAGCATGTAAAAAACCTTACTTATCAAATGCAGAGAGAAAACTTGTCATTGCTCACTGAAGAAAAAGAAAGCCTTACAAACTCACACAAAGGAGAAAAGAAGGCCATTGTAGTTTTTTAGGAGAAGACAAAGGAGAGGAAAATCCAGGGGACAAAGATGTTTCATTTGCAACCAGACGGGACATTTTGCAAAAAATTGTCCTAAGAAGTCACAAAAAGCCATCAGACTAATCTCTCATCTTCAAATAGGTGAATACGATGATATAGAATCTCTGTACTCTGAACAGAGTGAGCCAGATGATGAGACTGAATTTGCCCTAAACCAGACAGACTCTTCTGATGAAGAATCCCCAGCACCTCCCATCCCCATCTTCTCCATACAAGAACAACAATCTATCAGGCCTGCGATTCCTCAACCATGTGTTGAAATTCAGGTTTTGGCAAAAAAATTTGAAAAACCAATTAAGGTTATTGCTTTTATAGATACTAGAGCTCAAAGGACGATGATGGATCCAGATATTCTTCCACAAGAATATTGGAAAAATGAAGTAGCCTATAATAATTTTTAAATATAAATATTGTATAAAATATTAATGATTTATAAATATAATTTGATATCGTACATACTAAATCATTATTAGGATTGACGAGGACACAATGTTGGCCCAAATAGTAGCCTCTTATCTTGATCTCCTTAGATGAATACATATCTTCGCTTTGTACTCATACCAATACTTTTTAAGTGAACATCAATGAATGAATTTTATAAATATTTGTTAGTATATACGCACAATGTATGTGAATAATTATTAAAATATTTTTTAAAAAAGTCAAATAAAAAAATATACGAACAATTTTGAAACATATAGATCCTATTTCCTCATATAGCTTAATCTTCATTAAAAATAGTCGAAACATATATTTATACTAAAAAATAATAATTTTGAATTATTTTATTTATGCTAAAATTAAAATACACCAACTTAATTGTATATAATTAAAGTTATTTAAGTACTTTTAAATTATGGGTAAATGCAGCATGCCACGTAATAAGCAAATAGAGAAAAAAATTATTTATTTTACTCGTAAGTATTCATTAAATTATTTATTTTTAATTTGTAGTAAATTTTAGGTAAAATTGCATTTTTGGTCCCTCAATTTTACTCCAATTTCGCATTTGGTCTCCCGAAAATTTAATTCACACATTTGGTCCCCGTATTTACAAATTCCTACAAAATTGGTCCTGGACGCCCCAATCAAACGTTGACTGTTAACCTTAGACGTTGACTGCCACGTGTCAACGTCTGAGTGGCTTCCTGGAAAGCCTTGCTTTTTTTTTTTCTCCTCTGCCTCTTCTTCTCTTTCTCTCTCACAACATTCCTTCACCGTCTAAGTGGTTGTCGACCTCCGCCGCCTCTCCACCAACTCCCCCCTCACCTCCGGTGCCCCCACCGGCTCCAGCCAGTACTTTGCCTCCCTCTGCCTGGGCTCCCCTCCCCAACGCCTCTTTTCTGAGCTGAGCCACTTGGGAAACAAGATCGTCCAAGTGCTTCTACTTCCTCATGCGAGATCGCCGTGCAGATTCGCGGTTTGATATCATTCTCTTCCTCTTTCTATGATATTCCATCATTGCCTGCAAATCTTCCTCAGAACTAGAGTTCTGAAGCAGAGATAATGATCCTAAAGATGTTCCACTCGAACAAGCCATGTTTATATGATATGATATATGATTCAATACAATGCAACCCTTCTTTATAAATAAAGCCAAGAATTTAACAGGAAAAAAAAATCAGATCCACAAAAAAGGAACAAATCCGCAAAAAATGAAACTAGATCTATACAAAATGAAATCAAATATGCACAAAACGAAACAAAATCTGCAAAAATTGAAACCAAATCTTTATAAATGAAACCATATCCAAAGATGAAAATGATTTATCTCTCCTCGTTTTAATGGCAGTTCTTGGTAGGTGTGGGCACAACGTCGATGGTGGCTGCCATTTGCCATATGTCGATGATGGAAACCAGCGAATGATGGTCTTGCTTGATGGGTGCATGGCGACCATCACTTTCTAAACCAAACAACCGACAACCATTCTTCTTCCTCTCAACACCCTTCGACTTTGCTTCTTTGAAACAGATCATGATGACAAAGTTGTGTTTTATGTTTTGAGGGTTTCAAATTAATTTGGATCTAATTTGGTGTTGTTTGGGTTTTGGGTCTGTTTACAGGTATGATGGAGGTTGCAAAAGGGAGGAAAGACAATGAATGATAAGGGATTCATAGTGGTTCATGACTTGTGGTTACGAGATTTTGTGGAAAAAAAAGTTGTAGAGAGATAAAGAGAAGAGAGAAAGAGAAGAAAAGGCAGAGGAGAAGGAAGAAAAAAAAATCTTTTCTAGGGAACCACTAAGACATTGGCACGTGATAGTCAACGTCTGAGGTTAACAGTCAACGTTTGATTGGGGCATCCAGGACCAATTTTGCAGAAATTTGTAAATACAGGGACCAAATGTGTGAATTAAATTTTCGGGGGACCAAATGCAAAATTGGATTAAATTTGGGGGACCAAAAGTGCAATTTTTCTTAGATTTTACTTATGGGAACAGTTTTTGTTGTCATTTGTAGTCATTTTACTTATAACCAAAATTAAATTACGGATAGATCAAGCGGAAAAAAAATAGAGGGTTCACAAAAGGTTTTATAATTTTATTGTATCCTTTATGTCATATATGCACACATCTAGTCTACTTTAATGTACTTTGATAAACAACTTTTATTATCCAAATCGGTTTATTAGTTTTTATCTACATATGGACTTTGTTTTGTATGTAGTAAAATTAAGAGTTTCAAAATCATGCATTAACCGTGTAAAATAATTTTACATTATCATCTAATCATAAATAACTATAGATATGACTTTTAAAGTAATTATTATAAAAGTCAACAAATTTACGATACATGATGGGTTATGATTGGATGACAATTGTAAATATGAATCTATTTTACACTGTCAATGTATAACCTATCATCTTTAAAATTTAATGTTGAAATTTAAACTAATAAGAAAATAATAAAACCTAAAATTATTCTACTTGAAAAAATTCTAACATTGTTTACCTTAATTTATGATAATCTTTATTTTACTATCGCATTTATATTTCTCCCTTATTAATTTCTTTAGTTGTGTTGTGATTGAATTATTTGTTTAGTGTGATTTGATTAAAAACCACCGTGTTAATTTATTTCTTGATTATTGATTGTTTGTAATTGTTTGCCCTCAATTGTTTGTCTATGATATTTTGTTTGTTGATTTAATTCTTTTAAAAAATAAAAAATATTTGATCATTAGGATTCATTTAATTACACAAAAATACCTAAAGTATTAAGTTTTATTAAAAAAACTATTGTCTAGATTTAATTGCTAAAGCTAGAAAAAAATAATTTTAATTGCGAAAAATTTCATAGTGCAAGATTACATTGTTTAAAATAATTACATAGCGTGAACCCCAAAAGGTCATCATGGCCAAAAACCCCACCCACCTATGGGAGAGGGGGCTGTGATAGAGCATTTTTATTTTATTATTCTCTTATTCTTCTTAGCTTATTTGACATTTCTTTGACTCTTATTTTCTCACCTTAATTCAATTTTAGTCTTAAGCGACTAATTGGGCTTAATTGATAATTGTTGCTTATTTTCAGACTTTTATGCTTACATGACCTATCTGCCTTGTGCAGGACTTACAGGACGCTACAAACCTATCTGCCTTCTCTTTTCTTTTTCAATCTTTTCCGCAAAACCTTGCTTGACTGAGAAGATGTTCTTCTTGAACTCAAGAAACTTACATAACTCACTTCTAAGAAAAAGTCTTCACAATCAAACGATTTTGAAGTTGGGTTACTATACAAAGATCTTTTCTTCTCTTCTCTTCTTACTAATAACAACTCGATATCTTTAGCTCATTTAGAGGCTTGTTTTTTATTTTCGAGATATTGAGTATTCTCTCGATGTTAGTTGAAGGAAAAACAAGCTGGTTATTTATAGATAAAATAATTATAACCACCTGTAATCGATTAAATCTACAAAGTAATTGATTTATTCACTGAAGTAATCAATTAGATTATCTCTTTAATTGACTAAAGAGTTTTTCCCAACATCTGGAAATAACTCAAGAACAAAGTAATCGATTAGATACTCAAGGTAATCGATTAAAGTGTTCTTGTTCACTTCTGAATTACTAAACAAAAGAGAAGTAATCAATTAAACTACTTGGTAATCGATTAAAGCAGAGACTCCTGAATAGATCGTTCATTGTCTCAAACAACAGGGTAATTGATTATGAGACTACTGTAATCGATTAAACCGATACGAGACTCAATTCTCGAAGCTTCAAACAATTTGTTGTAATTGATTACAACAACCCTGTAATCGATTAAAACAAAGAGTTTTTCCTCTTGAAGAAACCTTTCTAACTTGGAAACTTTTCTTCACACTTACTTTGATGATACTTAAGATTTGAATTTTTGTGTATTCTCACACATTCAACCTACTTTGCATTGCTCAATATTAAATATATATACAGGGTACAAAAGGGAGGGAGACAGTTGTTGACACTTGCACAATACAATTGTCTCCACAATAAAGCTGACTTACAAACATCTACAATACACAAAACAACATAAAACTTTAACAATCCCACTCAAGATGGAGCATACAAATCATATGCACCAAGCTTGGAACATATAGACTAAATTTTAGGAATAGTTCCATATATTCCAAAAATTTGAATTGCAGGTTCTATGCCTTTTGTGTTATTCATTGCCATATTATTTTTTCCCCTTTTTATTGACATGAATTTCCTACCCTTTTTAACAAACAAAATTGAGTAGGGCAACAAAACACAAACTCGAGTGTCAAGATGGGTGAGGGTAATCTCATTAGTAAGACCATTGTAAATGATCTTCCTATCAAATTGCCATGGCCTTCCTAAAAGAATATGCCTTGCCTCGATGGAAACTATATCACAATTAACTTCATCCTTATATGTCCCAATGGAGAAAGGTACCTTCACTTGTTGTTTAACTATCATTTCCCCTTGCTCATTGAGCCATTGAAGTTTCTAAGGTTTTGGGTGGGGAATGATAGTGAGGTTCAACTTGGAAACTAATCTTGTGCTACAACAATTGCAACAAGATCCACTATACACAATGAGAGAACAAGTTTTATCTAAAATTTTGCATCTTGTATGAAAGATGTTCTCTCTTTGGGATTGAGATAGATCACAAGATTGACCTCCAAGGAGCCTTCTAACCATTAGGAGGTCACCTTCTTCTTGGGGGCAGACTTCCTCACTAGACTCTTCACCCCTTACTTCATCTTCACTTCCACTAGAGGAAGGGGAAGAAGTAGTCTCCTCTTGACTACTATAAACGTCTTGACCCCTCATAATCATGGTTTTCTTTGTGGGGCATTGAGAGACAATGTGACCTCTCCAAAGACATTTGAAGCATTTAATGTTGCTAGTCCTTTCTTGGGAACTAGTCTTAGGGGTGGATTTCTCTATGGGATTACCTTTATCTTCCTTGGGTTTTGAAGGTGTAGCCCCCGAAATTCCTTGGGCTTGGTCCTTCCTTGAATAAGAGTGAAAGCCATAAGATTTTGAAGAAGGCTTTCTTTTAAGTTGTTGCTCCACTGTTATACAAAGTTGGACTAGCTCATCTAGGTCCCTATATGGAAGGAGTTCAACCTTGTCCCTCACTTCCATATTAATCCCACTAAGGAACCTAGCTATGCATGTTCTTTCCTCCTCCCTAAGTTCAGCTCTTAAAAGGAGTAGTTCCATTTGTTGTCTATATTATTCAACACTCATACTCCCTTGTCTAAGCCTTTGGAGCTTGTCCATAAGCTCCCTTTCATAGTAGGAGGGAATGTGCCTCTTCCTAAGGGCACTCTTAAGATCATTCCAATACTCTACTGGAGGATCCCATGAATCTATTGTTCCCTAACAAGGGAAGTCCACCAATAAAGGGCATACCCTTGAAAGCTAAGGGTAGCCAATGGAACTTTTCTCCCTTCGCTAATATGATGGCAAGCAAAGAGTTGTTCAACCTTCATTTCCCAATCTAAGTAGGCCTCAACATTATCTTTTCCATGGAAATATAGGAGGCTAATGTTAACCTCTTGAGGCCTTCTATCCTTTTCTCTTCTTTGGGAATCATGTTTAGTATGTGAACTATGGCCCCCTCTATAATAGTCGCTAAGTTCTTCACTTAAACTCTTGCAAGAGTCATGACTACTATAGGAGGCATGTTTTTCTCTTTTCATTTCTTTCATTATTTTTCTTCTTTCTTCCTCTCTTATTTGTTCTCTCTCAGCTTGATTTATTTCTACCCTCTCTTTTCCTTTTTGTTTTCTTTCTAGTTTTTCTTTCCATAACTTGAGGGAACTCAACTCATATAAGATTCTAGATAAAGGGTCCTTATGACTAGTACCCTCACCATTAACACTAGATGAATGATGACTCATGTTGGTTCCTAAGTTGTGGTTATTTCTTATTAGGGGTTTGTAAAAGGTAAAAGCTAGGGTTCAAAAGAACTCAAGATAAGCGTGATAAGCAAGAAGAAAGTATTATGTAATTACAAGATAAACTAGGCATGACTATTAAAGAAAATAATCTATGAAAGTAAGCAAGAAAATAAAGTGCAGGAAATTTAAACTAGGCGAATCCTAGGAGTGTTTGAATGACCACATTTAAGGTTCCTAACAAAACACTCACTATCCTAAGGAAAAACTGCCTAAAATTATTACACACAAATGGAAGTTTGGTAACCTATTGGAGGCTACCAACACACTTCCAATGAAAGGCGTTCTTGTTACAAAACTTGAAAGCAATTAAGGTAAGTAATTGCCAATTACAAAATTACAAAACGGTCCTCAATTTTGGTGGTTGTGTGAATGTATGTGTATGAAGGTTTTGATGATGCCAAAGAAAGAAGCAACACAAGTTTACTTCAAGTCCAAATCAAAATCAAGTAAACAAAAGATCAAGAGAAAAGATATGCCTTAGTCTACTTTTGTTAAAAGAATCTCTTAATGATTGACAAGGTTTGGCCTCAAAACATAATTTTTAAATTAATTATAAAAAGTTTTAAAATATTCTAATATTTCTGAAAAAGGAATTTTTCCTCTGGTAATCGATTGCAGAAGCAAAATTATCTTAAAAAAGCTTTTCAGGAAGTTTGAAATTTGAATTTTGAAAGCTGTAATCGATTACCACTGGTATGTAATCGATGACCAATAACGAAAATCCTAAAAATCAAATTGAAAAGTCATGACCCCTCATTACATAACTGTGTAATCGATTACCAAAGATCTGTAATCGATTACCAGTGAGGAAATTTTAAAAATTGCTCTGAAAAGTCACACCCCTTCATTAGTTTTTGAAAAGCCACCAAGGGCTTAAGAAGCAAAGGGCCAACCACCTTAAGAGGCAAAGGGCCAACCACCTTAAGAGCTATTGGACTAAGAATCACTCCAAATTGAGTCACACCCCTTCATTAGTTTTTGAAAAGCCACCAACGTGTATGATTTTTATTATTTTTTCCATTTATCCAAATCACTTGGTTCTTTTTTTTTCTAATTTTAGTCCAGATGTCTAGAAAATTCAGTAAAACTTTCAGCTCAAAATTCATAGTGACCAATTCCCAGTAAGTTTTAAAAGTTTGTATGTTCAAGTTGTGAGCACCAGCGATTTCAACCTAGAAATCAAGAGTAGTGTTCATGTTGCCTAAGGCTTGGATAGTTACAATTTGTGTTTGCCTATGCTCAATTGTCTTGAATAACACAATTCAAGAGAGCTTAAGACTTATGCTGATTCACAAATCCAGCCACAACGCAACTTCTTTATAGGTATCATGTAGGAAAGTTAGAAAACAAACAAAAAAGTTCAACAAGACTACTTCTAGGAATTGATTTAGAACATGTTATGAACTAAATAACATGCATGAATTAGACTCCAAATTCAAAAGATAGGCTAAGAATGACAAGAATACATGAACAAATGTATCTAGAATTCAATCAACAAAATCAAAATTTAACAAACACTTAGAACATAATGTGACAATTATTATGACTAAACATGACTCTAAGACACACATGGATTAAGTGATTTACACTTAGATTTTTGTATTTTTTTTCTAATCAATATTTTGAAAGAAAATTTATATCTAAAGGTTCAGTACAAGAAGATTATGACTGAAAAATGATAGAACCTAAAATCAACACAAAAACATGATTCAAGAGTAGATCTATAAAATCTGAACCATAGAAATGCAAGAACAAGTGTATATCTAAGATTTAATTGGTTTATTTTTTTTAATCTACTCTAAACAGCACCAAACCACAAGAAAATGGAGGATATACAAGGAGAATAAGATGAAGAACAAGGAATTAAAGTGAATTGACTGAACAAGAAGATAGAGGAAGTAAAAGAACATCACCTAGACGAAGAAGCTCTTGATACCACATGATGTAGCTCGATGTGGAGCTTGTAGGATTTGGATCATCTTCATCAATGGAGTCCTTTGCTTCTTGTGGCTAAGAACTAGTTGTACCTTTAACCAAATACTATCAACACTTGGACAGATATGAAGAAAAGATTTTTAGAGAAATTCTTCCCTACATCCAGAACAACATCCATCCAGAAAGAAATTTGTTGTATAAGGAAGCAACCTGGAGAGACATTATATAAGTATTGAGAGAGATTCAAAAAGTAGTGTGCTACCTGTCCTCACCATCAAATAAGTGAGCAATTGTTGATCTAGTTTTTTTTATGAAGGGTTGATGTTAATGGATAGAAGTATGATTGATGATGATCATGAAAGGATAAACACTTAATCAATCCAAGGATCCACTCCAAGCCAGATTGAATTTGAGTTCTGGTTTAGTATTTTTAATATGTGTGAATGTTCATCTTTTTCTTCAATCCTATTTTCGATTTCTATAATTTTGAATATGCTTAGGATTGAAAAGGAATTATTTTAGGGATTGCTTTCCTAATTTTGACTTTAATCACTGATTGTTTGGATGATATTCCAACCTAAAAGATCGGATTTTTGGCAAACTAGTCCCACTGGGTGTGCCAATTTGTTAATTGTGAAAAGTATACTTATCCCTTGAAAGGAACATATTTTTGAAACAACAAAGGAATTTTCACTAAATTATTCTATTAACAAATAAATGTTTAAAGATGAGACACAAAATTCATTCTCGATTATGAATTCTTTTTTATTAAACAAGCAAGTTCATAGTTTTTAACTTATCAGAGAATTGTTTAATACTTAATGCAAATTGATGTGTCATCATTTTCTCATATTTCTTAACCCTTTTTGTCACCATTTTAATTATTGATTAGTCTTAATTGTCAATTTAATTATGCAGTTTTATCATTTGGGCCTACTGGATTAATTTTTTATTTTTAATTTAATTTCAGGAGAATTATAAGCAATTGGGCTTGAATCCAGAATTGGGCTTGCACCTGAAGAGAGCAGACTATTTTATTCTACCAAATCTTATCTTATCTAGATTTTATCTCATCTAGATTTTATCTTATCATATCTAGATTTTATCTCATCTAGATATTATTTCATCTAGATCTTATGTTATCTTATCTAGATTTTATTTTATTTATGGGCTTGGACTTAAAACAGATTTGTAAGCTTTGGGGCTAAGAACTATATAACAGCACCAAGGTTCTAGTTTCTCTCTCTCTCTCTCTCTTTGGTTTTTAGTTTTTTTTTTCGTTTTGGAGAATAATTGGAGTTTTCTTCATTTTCTACTACAATTTCCTTTTCTATTGATTAATGGAAGGCTAAGTCTTCAGCGTTGTTTTCTCTTGAGGATCAAGCACAGCTCTCTTTGAGGTTTTATTATTACTATTGAATTCTGATCAGTTTTTTCTCTTCACCAATTACTCTTATTTGTTGCTATTAATCCATGCATGCTTAGTGCTTGATTAATTGTCTATGCGCTTAATTTACGTTCATGCTTAATGATCAGTTTCATTCATGATTAATGGGTGTATGTGTTGCTTAATCACATAATGAATGTCTTATGTTAAATTTCGCTTAGTAATTTAATTTAGGGTTGGATTAAGTGATTGAACTGATAAAGGATAAATCCTTGTAACCTAGGATAAGAGACTTGCTTGTGAATCAAGGAGAAACAACGTGTTTTAATTATGATATTTTCTAATTCAAATTTACTTGTTGTTTAATTTACAAAAACAAATACCCCCCCCCCCAATTCGTTACTATTTTATTACAATCTGTTATGAACGTTTGGTTGACCATTGCTCGTTGGGAGACGACCTAGGATCACTTCCTAGATACTGCATTTTTAATGTTTATTTGATTCGGGTACAACCTCGATCAAATTTGGCATCGTTGCCAGGGAGCAATGGGCCAAAGGTTCATAATAGTGTTTAGTTATCTTATTTTGTCAAGCGTTCTGTTTTGCATTTCAGTTGCATTTCCTGTTTAGTGACGGTTTTAGCAACGGATTCAACAACTGATTCAACCTTTTGTTTTGCTGTGAACAGTGCTGAACAGTGATTAGCGACTGGGAATAGCGACGGATTTTGCAATTTAATTAATGATTTTTTTTATAGTTAGAGTTGTTATTTTTGGCTGAATTTTTATGTGGTAGCTTCTTTTGATCCATATTTTGTGTGAAAAATACCAGGAGCACTTGGTGTGGCATTATTTGAGAGAGACAAATTTTGGGAATTTGTTTTTAACAAAACTTAAAACGGCCATAACTTTTGCTCTGAGTATCAGAATAACTATTATTATATATGCATTTGGGGTAGAAAAAAATTCCCCATATTGTGGGAGTCGATTGGGGACTCCCAAATTCCAAAAATCAGCCGTTTACTAAATTTTTTTTTATTTTTCAAGTATTATTGTCTCATTTTTCTAAACTTTGCTTAGGTAGTTTTCATAGTTAGACTTTGAATTTTTGTTTGAAATTTTTTGTTCTATCTTTTCATGATTTTAGGGTGTTCCTCACAAAATTTCAGCTAATTTTGATATCGTTTGAGTATAGCTGTAATTTTACCCCCTTGTTAGGTGCTGTTGAGAAACACATTATTTGCTGCATATAGTGCATGACTTGGGGCAATCCAGGTGATTTATCACCCTTTGATCTTGAAATAGATAGAACCTTTCATAGATTAGTTAGGCATAGTGTGCATCCTGATTATGCTGTGCATCCTGATCATTCTGTGCATTTTGAGCATTTTGAACATTCTGTTGCTGATGATTCTGAATATTCTGATTTTGAGCATTCCACTACTAATTTTTATACTGAGAACATGGCTCCACCTCCACCTCGTGAGAGAACTCTTAGGGAGATGGTTGCACCTGATTTCACTTATGAAAGCTTGTGTATTCAATATCCTGATGAGGGTGTTCCATATGTTCTCAAGACTGGACTAATGCATTTGTTGCCCAAGTTTTATGGTCTTGCAGGCGAAGATCCTCATAAGCATCTTAAGGAGTTCCATATTGTTTGTTCCACCATGAAGCCCCCTGATGTCCAAGAAGATCATATCTTTCTAAAGGCTTTTCCTCATTCTTTGGAGGGAGTGGCAAAAGATTGGCTATACTACCTTGCTCCCAGGTCCATTTTCAGCTAGGATGACCTTAAGAGGGTGTTCTTGGAGAAATTCTTCCCTGCATCTAGGACCACGACCATCAGAAAAGACATTTCGGGCATCAGGCAACTTAGTGGAGAAAGCTTGTATGAGTACTGGGAAAGATTCAAGAAATTGTGTGCAAGCTGTCCTCACCACCAGATTTCTAAGCAACTCTTTCTTCAATATTTCTATGAGGGACTTAGCAACATGGAGAGGAGTATGATTGATGCTGCCAGTGCTGGAGCTCTTGGTGATATGACCCCTACTGAAGCTAGGAATTTGATTGAGAAGATGGCTTCCAACTCCCAACAATTCAGTGCAAGAAATGATGCTATTATTCTTAGAGGAGTCCGTGAGGTGGCCACGGATTCATCTTCATCTACTGAAAATAAAAAGCTTGAAGGAAAACTTGATGCCTTGGTCAACCTAGTAACTCAGCTTGCCATGAATCAGAAATCTACACTTGTTGCAAGAGTCTGTGGTCTATGTTCTTCTGCAAATCACCATACAGCTCTTTGTCCTTCTCTGCAGCAATCTGGAGTCAATGAACAACGTCAAGCTTATGCTACAAACATTTATAATAGACCTCCTTAGCAGCAAAACCAACTACAGAAGAATAATTATGACCTTTCAAGCAATAGCTACAATCCATGTTGGAGGAATCATCCAAATCTGAGATGGACAAGTCCTCCACAACAACAACAGTCTGTCCCTCATTTTCAGAATGATGCTGATCCAAGCAAGCCATATGTTCCTCTTCCAATACAACAACATCAGTCACAACAAAGACAACAAGCAACTGAGGCTCCTCCTCAACCTTCCTTAGAAGAGTTAGTGAGGCAAATGACCATCCAGAATATGCAATTTCAGCAAGAGACAAGAGCCTCCATTCAGAGTCTGACAAATCAGATGGGGCAGATGGCTACTCAGTTAAACCAAGCTCAGTCCCAAAATTCTGACAAATTGCCTTCACAAACTGTGCAAAATCTGAAAAATGTGAGTGCCATCACCTTGAGGTCTGGCAACCAAATTCAAGTGCCTCCACCAGTAGCAGCACCTACACCTGAACCTGTCAAGCTTCATTCTACACCTGAAAAAGAGGATGAGATAGTTGCACTAAAGAGAAATCTTCCTTAAAAAAATTTTGTGGAAGCAATGCCTTTAAAGGTTATTTTGATGATGCCAAAGAATTCAAGAATCAAGAGAAAGATTCAAGAGAAGTTTCAAGTTTCAAGTTTTCAAGAATCAAGAATCAAGAATAATCAAGAACAAGATTCAAGACTTAAGATTCAAGAATCAAGAGAAGACTTAATCAAGATAAGTATGAGAAGGTTTTTTCAAAAACTGAGTAGCACATGAATTTTTCTCAAAACATGTTTACCAAAGAGTTTTTACTCTCTGGTAATCGATTACCTGATTGTTGTAATCGATTACCAGTAGCAAAATGGATTTGAAAAAGTTTTCAAATGAATTTACAACGTTCCCATTGATTTCAAAAAAGTTGTAATCGATTACAATGTTTTGGTAATCAATTACCAGTGCCTTTGAACGTTGAAATTCAAATTCAAATGTGAAGAGTCACATCCTTTCACTAAAAGCTTTGTGTAATCGATTACACTGATTTGGTAATCGATTACTAGTGGTTATTTCTGAATAAATCAAAAGATGTAACTCTTCAAATGGTTTTTGACTTTTTCAAATTGGTTTTAAGTTTTTCTAAAAGTTATAACTCTTCAAAATGGTTCTCTTGACCAGAAATGAAGAGTCTATAAAAGCAAGGCTTTGTTTTGTATTTTCAATCAATCTTTCTAAGCAATCTTTCTATCAATTCATCTCAATCATTTCTTTTAATCATCTTTCAATATTTTCTTTCATCTCTTTCAACAGTTGTTCTGTTTCATCTTCTCTTCATCTTTCTAAAATTTTTGTTCAAAACTTTCTCCTCCAAGAAAAGTTCTTTGTTCAAAAACTTGTGTTATTCATCTTTTTCATTCCCTTCTCCCTTTGCCAAAAAGAATTCGCCAAGGACTAACCTCCTGAATTCTTTTTGTGTCTCTCTTCTCCCTTTTCCAAAAGAACGAAGGACTAACCGCCTGAATTCTTTTGTGTCTCCCTTCTCCCTTGTCAAAGAATTCAAAACGACACAGTCTGAGAATTCTTTTGATTCTTTCCATTCCCTAATACAAAAGTATTCAAAGGACTAACCGCCTGAGAATTCTTTTGTATCCCCATTCACAAAGTATCAAAGGTTTAACTGCCTGAGATCTTTGTCTTAACACATTGGAGGGTACATCCTTTGTGGTACAAGTAGAGGGTACATCTACTTGGGTTGTTGACTGAGAACAAGAGAGGGTACATCTCTTGTGGATCAGTTCTAGTGGAGGGTACATCCACTAGGTTCAAAGAGAACAAGGGAGGGTACATCCCTTGTGGATCTTTGCTTGTAAATGAATTTTTACAAGGTTGAAAGAAATCTCAAGGACCGCAGGTCGCTTCGGGACTGGATGTAGGCACGGGTTGTTGCCGAACCAGTATAAAAACTCTTGTGTGTTTGTTTCCTTCATCCCTACTCTTTTACTTTCCGTTGTGCATTTAATTTCCGCTTTTACTTTTTGTTAAGTTTCTCTTCTACTCCTCATTCTCTTAACAATTTAGTAAAAGCCTTAGAAGAGTAATTTTTTAATTAGTAAAGGTTTAGGAGTAATTAATTCAACCCCTTCACCCTTCTTAATTATTCTGAGGCCACTCGATCCAACAATTTTCATGCAGGTGGACCTTCTTCAGGAAAGTATAGGTGAACATACCTCTGCTAGATGCCATCAAGCAGATTCCAAGATATGCCATGTTTCTAAAGGAGCTGTGCACCCATAAAAGGAAGCTCAAAGGCAATGAAAGGATTTGCATGGGCAGAAATGTGTCAGCATTGATAGGTAAATTTGTTCCTCACATTCTTGAGAAATGTAAGGACCCATGTACTTTCTGTATACCTTGCATTATTGGGAACAATAAATTTGAGAATGCCATGCTAGATCTAGGAGCATCAGTTAGTGTCATGCCTCTGTCCTTTTTCAATTCTTTATCTCTTGAACATTTGCAATCTACAGATGTGGTGATTCATTTGGCAAATAGAAGTGTTTCTTACCACGCAGGTTTCATAGAGGATGTACTGGTTCGGGTTGGTGAACTTATTTTTCCTGTTGATTTTTATGTTCTTAATATGGAAGAGGGATTTTCCCATGGTTCAATTCCAATTATTTTAGGCAGACCATTTATGAAAATAGCCCAAACCAAGATAGATGTTTATTGATGCAATCCTCCCTAGGAAGGGACCAATCACTAGAACCATGAGCAAGAGGCTCCAAGAAGATTGGGCTAGAGCTGCTGAAGAAGGCCCTAGGGTTCTCATGAACCTTAGGGTAGATTTCTGAGCCCCTGGGCCAAGGTTGGGTCCAATTATCTTTGTACATATTAGACTAGGATGTCATTATATTTGGTCCTTGTATTTAGGGCTCCATATTGTAGGTAGGGTACCCTAGAAATATAGGATTTTTCGGCCCTTGTATTTTTGGGCACCTAGACTAGTTTTTGTATTAGGGGTAGTTTTGTAATTTCACATGCACTAAGTGGATATTTGATGTGTGTGGTTGGAAATAAATTTAATTGAATTGGTAGAAGCCCAATCCAATTAAATTTTAGAGGGGGAGGTGAGCATTTGCTTACTACACCCCATTGCCACATCATATAGTCACACTTTGTGCATGTCCTTCATGCTTTTCATGCCTCATGACACCTAAGCACACTTAGTGGAGAATCTTGGAATTGATCTTGGATTAGTGGGCTGAACCATAACTAAAATTCACTAATCATGTGTGACACTTAGGCTATAAATAGAGGTCATGTGTGTGCATTTTTTTCAACTTTGATCATTTGAATATTAACTTCAGATTTCAGAGCTCTTTTTGAGCACAAAATTTCGTGCTCTTCTCTCCCTCTCCCTTCATTCATCTCCTTCTTCCTCCAAGCTCTTATCCATGGCCTCCTATGGTGGTGAGCTTCTTCTAGACTAATCTTCTCCTTGAAGTGGCGTCTCCTCTCTCTCTTCCTTCTCCATTCTGCTGCCATTTATCTTCCAAGAAGCAAAGGAATCCATTGATGAAGAAGATCCTAGGCCTACAAGCTCCAATGGCACATTGTCTATGGAATTTGGTGATATTGTTGTTCACTTTAACATTCTTGATGCCATGAAACATCCATCTGAGGATCACTTTGTTTTTCGTGCTGAGATAATTGATCAGATTGTTTATGATTATATGTTTGATTTTGTTCTTCATGGTAGGAAACATCTATTTTTATCTGATTTGCATACTTGTCATTCCTTATGCATTGAATCTGAATCTGAGTTTGAATTTGATCCTGTATTAATTTTTATGCTGAGAGTGAATTTGAATTTGAGTCTGGTGTTGTACCTCTTGATGTTGATTTTTTAGAGTCGGAATGCACTAACCATGTTGCAGGAAGTTCATATACTTCTGACTTGCTTTATGAGGTACAGGCTGAGGAACCTTCTTCTTCTCCTACCATGGTTCCTCCCACCTTTCAGCCACCACCCACACCAGAGTTGAAGCCCTTACCAGCAAACCTCAAATATGCTTACTTGGAGGACAAGGAAAAATTTCCAGTGATCATCTCTGCCTCTCTTGCTGCTGAGCAAGAGGAGAAGTTGTTGCTAGTTCTCAAGAAGCACAAGAAAGCCATTGGATGGACTTTAGCAGACATTCCTGGTATTAGCCCATCTACCTGCACGCATAGGATACTTTTAGAGGATGGAGCTAAGCCAGTGAGGCAACCACAACAGAGACTTAACCCCGTCATTCTAGACGTGGTGAAAAAGGAAGTGACCAAGCTCTTATAAGCTGGAATCATCTACCCCATATCTGACAGCCAGTGGGTGAGTCCAGTCCAAGTGGTTCCTAAGAAGACAAGCCTCACAGTGATCAAGAATGAAAAGGATGAGCTTATCCCCACAAGAGTGCAGAACAGCTGGCGAGTCTGCATTGATTATAGGAGGCTGAATCAGGTAACTAGAACTTTGGATCACTTTCCCTTGCCTTTCATTGATCAAATGCTTGAGAGCTTGGCAGGTAAGTCTCATTACTGTTTTCTTGATGGTTTTTATGGTTATTTACAAATTCATATTGCTCCTGAGGATCAAGAAAAGACCACATTCACCTGTCCCTTTGGCACTTTTGCCTATAGGAGGATGCCCTTTGGCCTATGCAATGCCCCTGGTACCTTCCAACAGTGTATGCTTAGCATTTTCAGTGATTTTTTAGAGAGTTGCATAGAGGTATTTATGGATGATTTTACTGTTTATGGATCCTCTTTTGATGCATGTTTGGATAGTCTGGATAGAGTTCTTAATAGATACATTGAAACTAACCTTGTGTTGAATTTTGAAAAATGTCACTTCATGGTAGAACAAGGTATAGTTTTAGGGCATATCATTTCCAGTAGGGGCATAGAGGTAGACCCTGCAAAAATAGATGTTATTTCACAATTGCCTTACCCCTCTTGCATGCGAGAGGTTCGTTCTTTTCTTGGTCATGCAAGGTTTTATAGGCGTTTCATCAAGGATTTTAGCAAAGCGGCCCTTCCACTATCCAATATGTTGCAAAAGGAGGTGGAGTTTGATTTTGATGACCGATGCAAAGAGGCTTTTGATTGCCTCAAGCGTGCGGTGACTACCACCCCTATCATTCAGGCACCTGATTGTACAGCCCCATTTGAATTCATGTGTGATGCATCCAATTACGCATTGGGGGCCGCCCTTGCTCAAAAGATTGATAAGCTGCCTCAGGTGATCTACTACGCTTCCTGAACTTTGGATGCTGCACAAGCAAATTACACTATGATGGAAGCTTGCTTGTGGAGCTTCTATGGAGGCTGGATCTTTGAGCTTCAATGAGGTCCTTCAATGGTGATTTTCCACCATGGAGATGCAGCAGAAGACAAAGGAGAAGAGGTGAGAGGAGGCGCCATCCACTAGGGAATAAGCCATGGAAGAAGGAGCTTCACCACCAAGATGAGCCTTGGATAAGAAGCTTGGAGAGGATGCTTCAATGGAGTAAAAGAAAGAGGGAGAGAAAGAGAGAGTGGGGAGCACGAAATTGAAGGAAGAAAAAGGGAGAGAAGTTGAACTTTGAGTTGTGTCTCACAAGACTCTCATTCACCAAAGTTACAACAAGTGTTACACACGTTTCTATTTATAGACTAGGTAGCTTCCTTGAGAAGCTTTCTTGAGAAAACTTCCTTGAGAAGCTTCTTTGAGAAAACTTCCTTGAGAAGCTAAAGCTTAGCTACACACACCCCTCTAATAACTAAGCTCACCTCCTTAAGAAGCTTCCTTGAAAAGATTCCTAAAGAAGCTAGAGCTTAGCTACACACACCTCTCTAATAGCTAAGTTCACCTCCTTGAGATGAGAAGCTAGAACTTAGCTACACACCCCCTATAATAGCTAAGCTCACCCCCATGACAAAAAACATGAAAATACAAAAAAAAGTCCTTACTACAAAGACTACTCAAAATGCCCCGAAATATAAGGCTAAAACCCTATACTACTAGAATGGCCAAAATACAAGGCCCAAACGAAGGAAAAACCTATTCTAATATTTACAAAGATAAGCGGGCTTATACTTAGCCCATGGGCTCGAAATCTACCCTAAGGCTCATGAGAACCCTAGGGCCTTCCCTTGGATCTCTAGCCCAATCTACTTGGAGTCTTCTACCCAATGCCCTTGCAGGATAGGATTGCATCACACTACCATAGAGAAGGAGCTATTAGCGATAGCTTTTGCCCTTGAAAAATTTCGTTCATATTTGCTTGGTACTCGTGTTTTTGTTTATACTGACCATGCAGCAAGTACCTATTGAAGAAGGCTGAATCAAAGCCTAGATTGATCAGGTGGATGCTTTGGCTCCAAGAGTTTGATTTAGAGATCTGTGATCGGAGTGGTGCGCAAAATCTCGTGGCTGACCATCTGAGTAGGATTGAGCGTGTGTCTGAGGACACACCCGTTCAGGATGATTTTCCGAATTACCATTTGTACATTCTGTATAGTATTTCTGATTCCTTCCCCACTCCCTGGTTTGCTAATATTGTGAATTATTTGGTTGCTTCTATTTTTTCTCCCTTAGCATTTAAAGCTCAAAATGATTAAATTAAGAGCGATGCTAAGCATTATATTTGGGATGACCCCTATTTGTGGAAGTTGTGCAGTGACCGGGTTATTAGGAGATGCATTCCAGACCATGAGATCGACTCGGTCCTGCAATTCTATCATTCTTCTGCACCACGTGGCCATCTTGGCATACAGAGGACAGGTCGCAAGGTGCTTAGCTGCGGTTTCTATTGGCCCACCATCTTCAAGGATGCGTGGAGAATCTGTAGCACTTGTGAGCCCTGTCAGAGAGCAGGCGGCTCACCTTCATGGAGACAGCAAATGCCTCAACAACCCATGTTATTTTGTGAGGTGTTTGATGTCTGGGGTATAGATTTTATGGGGCCTTTCCCTGTCTCTTTTGGTTCTGTTTATATTCTCCTTGTTGTTGATTATGTTTCAAAATGGGTGGAAGTCAAACCCATCAGAACTAACGATGCTAAGGTTGTTGTAGATTTTGTTAGATCTAATCTGTTTTGCAGGTTTGGAGTCCCGAGAGCCATCGTTAGTGATCAAGGCACCCATTTTTGTAACAGATCCATGTATGCCTTGCTCAAAAAGTATGGGATCGTGCATAGAATTTCCACACCATACCACCCCCAAACTAATGGGCAGGCTGAGATTTCAAACAGGGAGATAAAAAGGATCTTGGAGAAGATTGTGCAGCCGAACAGAAAGGATTGGAGCACCAGGCTGGATGATGCTCTTTGGGTGCATAGGACTGCCTACAAAGCACCCATAGGAATGTCTCCTTATTGGGTTGTCTTTGGCAAGGTATGTCATCTTCCTATAGAGATAGAGCACAAAGCCTACTGGGCTATAAAGACCTGCAACTTCTCTATTGATCAGGCTGGAGAGGAAAGGAAGTTGCAACTAAGTGAGCTAGATGAGATATGTTTAGAAACCTATGAGAATTCCAAATTCTACAAGGAGAAGACCAAGAAGTTCCATGACAGCCTGATAGCTAAGAAGGACTTTGTGGTTGGACAGAAAGTTTTATTGTATAACTCTAGGCTTGGACTCATGAGTGGTAAGTTGAGGTCAAAGTGGATTGGTCCTTTTGTGGTGACCAATGTTTTTCCTTATGGTACAGTTGAGATCAAAAGTGAGTCCATAGATAAGAGCTTCAAGGTCAATGGACACCGGCTGAAACCATTCCTCACAAATCCCTCCATAGTGGATGTAGTGGTGGAGGAGACCTCCTTACTTCACCCTACTTCTCTTCCACCATGACTTAGGGAGTTTTTTTTTCTGTCTCCTTCTTTACTTTTATTGCACTTGTCCAAATTTATTGATTGCTTTGATTGTTCTTGATCTTATGATTGTGCTACATTGAGGACAATGTGTTGTTTAAGTGTGAGGGGGGGGAGAAGATTGTTCTTTAATTTTGTTGGGTATTCTAGTTTAATTTTATCAGGTTTTCTAGTTTAATTTTGTTAGGTTTTCTAGGTTAATTTTGGTTTTATGTTTTGTGTACAACATTGCATGTTTTCTTTGAATTATAGGTTATGTACAGGTAATGGGTAATTGTTTTTGAAATAGGAGTTTCTTGGCATTTTGTGAATTGAAACCCTTGTTTTTCTCTACATGTCAAGTGAGTTTTGAAAGTGATAGATTTACCCTTGGTGAGAATTTGAGCCATCATCATCTATTTTATTCAGTGTGTTTTGCCCCATTGATTGCTTGCACAATAGCCTTGGCTTTACTCTTGTTGATACTTCTTGCTTCACATGCATGTTGGGAGATGATTTAGGCATTTTGTTCTTATAAGCCTCTAGCCAAATGAGCCTACCTTGAATTAATTCCTTTGATAGTCCCTTTGAGCCTATGTTCCCCTTTCTTTGTTTTGAAGCTCATTACAAGCCTTAAGTGAAAAACCATGATTTCACCCTACCCTTAAGGAATTTTGGAGCTTTGGAATTGTTTTGGGAATAAGTGTGAAAGGAGGGGGGGTATGTTTCATTAGATGATATGTTTTTGTTGGCCATGCTTGATGATGTATTTTGGCCATGCTTGATTGTCATACCCTAATTTCGTCCGGGGACCATTGTTGATGGCATGCAACCTTTGCTTGACCGCTTTGAGGTACTTGGCACCCATTGTTGCACAATACGTGAAGTTTCGTAACGTGCTGGAAGTCAAAAGAGAGCATTGTTGCACGATCCGTGAAGTTCCGTAACATGCCGGAAACCAAAAGGGAGCATTGTTACGCAATCCGTGAGGTTCTGTAACATTCCAAAAGCCAAAAAAGGGATGATTACGTGATCCGTAAGGTTCCGAAACATTGCGGAAGGAAAAACAAGTATCGTTACGGAATTCGTAAATTTCCGTAACGTTACAGAAAAAGAATCAGCAAAAATAGGAAGAGGGTGTATTTAGTAAACAAGGGGTGCAAATAGCAACCAGGCCAACTTGGGCCTTCTAGGATGTTCCTCTAGAAGGTGGTTGCTTCTGGAGGAAGCAACCTAGCTCGCCTGGGCAAGCTGGGTGGCAAGCTCATCCCTTATTTTCCTATAAATAGGGGGAGGAGTGAAGGAGAAAAACGTTCAGCCCTCCTGGTATCTTGGGATCACTTGAAATTAGTGGAAAAAAAATCGTTTCCGTGAAGAAAATCCACGCCGAGGCGCTTCCGTAACACGTCCGAAACGTTTCTGTGGGTAATTCCGTGAAGATTTTCCGCCATCTTTCGTTCGTTCTTCGTCGTTCTTCAGTCTTCAACCGGTAAGTTCCCGAAATCGAACTTTTTAATTCATTCTATGTACCCTTGGTGGTCCCTACTTGTTTCGTGTACTTTTATTTTCATTTCATTTACTTTTCGTACCCCCTTTTGACGTGCTTTAGTCATTTATTTAAGTCATTTTCTCGCCTAATCAAAAAATAAAATATATTTCCACCGATCATTTAAATTGTAATATCTGTTAATTTCTGTTAAAATGAAATCCGACCGTTTTGTCATGCCGTAACCACATTGGAAATAAAAAAAGAAGTAAAATAATAATATAATAATCAAAAAATATCTTTTAGTAAAATAAAACAAATCAGACGTTTCTCTTTGGGATTCTTCTTTCTTAATTGAATTGACTAATAACTAAAGTGCAACTAAGGCTAAAATCAACTCACAAAATCAAGCTTTGTCCGCAAAAAATCTATAAAAAAATGTTTTAAGGTCCAACGCCTCAGCTTTTCTCACCAAATAAAAATGGATAATTTTAAGGTCCAACGCCTTAAATGACTACCTTCCAAGTAAAAAGAATCATTTGATTCGCCCTTTTTGAAAGAACTTCGTAGGTCTGATTTCCTCTTCGATGGAGGGTACGTAGGAGCAAGAGCCCCGCTTTTGTCGACCTCAAAAATTAAAAAGAAATAAAAGTTTAGATATATAATTTCACACAATTCTAATTTAAGGCTGTTTTTCTTTGGGACAAACGTGAGAGGTGCTAATACCTTCCTCAAACGTAAATACAACTCCAAAAATCTGGAATATTCTTCATGACCAGTTTCCTTTGGTTTTTCTAATGTTTTCCTTTCAATAAACGTTGGTGGCGACTCCGCGCATTTTCCTCCTTTAGGAAAGTGTGGAATTGTGAAACTTTTGTTGTGCGTTTTTTTCTTGAACTGTGTAAAAATAATAAATGTTGTCTTTTCCACATTTTTACACTGCATTCTAAGCACCCACAGGTTTGAGTAAAAAAAAAAAGAGGGGCCCTATACCCGGGTTCATGGCAATCTAAGCAGTGGAGGTGAATCTATGGTCATGCTAGGTCTCTGACTTTCTTGATAATAGTGAAACCTCGTCTAGAGCTTTCTCTCTCTATAATGTGTTGTCGCTGGTATTCCATACCGCCACAATATTATTATCTTGAGTGATGATACCTCTAGAAAACAGCCATGTGAGATATGGATCGTTGGGAGTAGTTATTAGAGACCCCTAGATATTATCCTATAGGTCCCCAAATAGGGGCATGGAGCAAGCACGCTCTGTGCCATTTGTTCTCATACATTCTTCTGCGAATAGCACATAAATTATAGTTTTTCTGTATAGCTAGTGATATCTTGTCTCTTTAGAGTAACGCGTCACTTTTTAATGCATACGTTGGGGCACCGCAATGCCTAGAACGTAGTATTAAAAAGATGGATCTTTTTCGGTCTTGTATATGTAAATTACCACTTGTTTTTCTTTTCATTTCATGCATGTGCATTGCATCATTCATATCAGAGCCTTGATTCACCCCTTTTTAGGTAAATGATGGGGACAAATCAAATCAGAAAAAGATTCTATCAAGTCATGATTAAGGGCCTAGATGTCACCAGCCTTAAGGAGTTGGGACGGTTGATGGGACCCCTCCAGAGGCAAGCCTTCCGCAAGGCGTACGAAAAGATTTTAGATTTGACCATAGCGGAGGTATTCACGGAAGCCGTTGTATCCCTCACCCAATACTATGACCAGCCATTGAGATGCTTCACGTTTGGGGACTTCCAAATAGTACCGACTGTTGAAGAATTTGAGGAGATTCTAGGATGTCCTCTTGGGGGAAGAAAATCGTATCTTTTCTCCGGGTTTCTTCCCTCCTTGAGCAAGATTGCAATTGTGGTCGGGGATTCGGCGAGAGAGTTGGATCGTATAAAGCAAACTCGAAACAGCGTAGTGGGCCTACCGCAGAAATACTTGGAAGGCAAGGCAAGGGATATGGCGAATCAAGAGGAGTGGGTCCCGTTTGTGGATGTACTAGCTTTGCTAATCTTTGGGGTTGTCCTCTTTCCAAACGTGGACGGTTTGGTGGACCTAGCCGCGATTGATGCTTTCCTTGCATATCACCATAGCAAGGAGAGCCCGGAGGTAGCTATCTTGGCGAACTTATTTGATACATTTGACCGAAGGTGCGAGAAGAACAGCGCACAGATTGTTTGCTGCTTAGCCGCTCTTTGTGTGTGGTTAGTTTCGCACCTATTCCAACAAGACATAAGGCACCCGTGTCCGCTCCAAAGTTATCGCTCATGCGTCGAAAAGAGAAGAGTAGATTGGGACCAATACTTGGCTGGGATAGGAGGCAGAACAATCAACTGGTTTCCTCTACGGAAGGAAGGAAAGGAGGGAGTTCTCTTCTCATGTGGGGACTACCCAAACATTCCGTTGATAGGGATGAGGGGTTGTATTAACTACAATCCCACACTTGCTATAAGACAGTTAGGGTACCCCATGAGGGGAGCACTGACGGAAGAGAGCATCTCGCCTTTCCTTGTGAGAGATTTCGGCGCGCAAAGTTTCAAGATTATACAAAGAGTCCACAAGGCGTGGGAAAGCCCGTTAAGGAAAGATAAAGAACTTAGGGGCATCCGTAATGGCATCATCGGTGGTTATCATGAATGGCTGAGAGTTCATACACGAGGGTTAGATTGGCTCTCCAAGTTGAAAATTATCAACGAGGAGAGCTTCGAAGCTCCGGAAGAGGATGAGGAAGTCCGAGCTCTAAAAACAGAGCTGGGAAAGGCAAGACTCGCCAAAGAAAAATTCAAGTTAGTCGCTACAGACGTCTGGAAAGAGTGTGCCGAGTTACGAGAAGAAAATGCAGCTACCGCAAGAGCCCTTGAACAAGAAACCAAGAGGGCTCGCAAGGAAGAGCATGACCGAGATAAATTCCAAGGAGCTTTGTGGGGCAGCAACAATGAGCTCAAGCTCTGGAGAGAGGAAAGAGACCAGTCACGAGTACATGACATGGTCTTAAAGGAGGAGTTAGCTGCCTGCTCAAGATCCAAGAGGAGTTTGGCCCAACACTTAGAAGCCACAGAGCAAAGCATGCTAGCTATAATAGGGCAGTACAAAGAAGAGTTAAACCAGTCTTTGACCCATGAACAAAAGCTAGTAGAGGACTTCGCACAAGCATACGTCGAGAAGGAAGCAAGACGGAGGGTGATTGATGCATTGCATCAAGAAGCGACCATGTGGATGGATAGGTTCGCCTTGACCTTAAATGGAAGTCAAGACCTCCCGCGACTACTAGCCAAAGCAAGGGCCATGGCCGAAGTGTGTTCAGCCCCATAGGAAATTCACGGGCTAATCAATTACTGTCAACACATGATAGATTTGATGGCCCATATAATTAGAAACCGTTAGGTTCTGTTGTAACACTTTTGTAAAATCTTGGCTAGATAAAAGCTTTTGTTCCTTTTTTAGAAAAAGAGAAGTTCTGAAACTCATCACGTTGTCTAAAAAAGGGCCTTGAGGTGGATCTAAGTGCTCTGATCATTCATTAGCATATTCATGATCTTGTGGCATGCTCACCACTGTTTGTTTCTTTAGGGAACTCACCATAACTAAAAAAGCGCAAAGGCACCCCTATAACACCCGATCAAAAAGTAAGATGGATAATGAAGAGGGAGTGCAAGAACAGATGAAGGCCGACATGTCGGCCTTAAAAGATCAGATGGCTTCTATCAAGGAAGCCATGCTAAAAATTCAAAAATCAATAGAAGACAATGCTACGACGGTCGCTTCCAATACAGCTAGGGAAGCGAAACCGGTGCTACAACCCATAATAAACTTGGGCCGAGACAGAAACATGACGGGTTTCAATCGAAGGTATAGTCCTCAAGCCTACCCTTATGGTTTGCCTCCAGACTTCACTCCCCGTACCGCTCCAGACGATTTGAGCCAAGCCCCTACCTTCAAGGGGCAACTCCCTCCTCATGCCGACTATCCTCTACAGGAAGATGATGAAGGAGATGCCCAACTAGGCCCTCTTCTTCCCCTCAAGGAACTGGCCCCCCATGAGTTGCCCCAACCAAACATGATCCGCCATGCCCCATCTCAATCCGTACCCATTAAGGAACTCCTTCCCATTTCAAAAGACAAGGAAAATATCGATCTGCTTGAAGAGAGATTGAGAGCGGTGGAAGGCCTCGGCAACTATCCTTTCTCGGATTTAGCCGATCTGTGTCTGGAACCTGACATCATCATTCCTCCCAAGTTCAAGGTACCAGACTTCGATAAATATAAAGGGATGACGTGTCCAAAGAGTCATCTTTGGATGTATTGCCGAAGGATGGGGGCATATTCCACGGACGAAAAGTTGTTAATGCACTTCTTTCAAGACAGTCGGAGCAGCAGTGGCGTGGTACACAAATCTAGAAGCCTCTCAGGTCCGGTCGTGGAAAGACTTGGCAACTGCTTTCATTAGGCAGTACCAATACAACACAGATATGGCTCCCAATCGGAACCAACTTCAGAGCATGAGCAAACGGGAACATGATTCCATTAAGGAATATGCTCAAAGGTGGAGGGACCTAGCAGCCCAAGTCATCCCACCCATCACTGAGAGGGAAATGATCATGATCATGGTAGATACGCTGCCTACGTTCTACTACGAGAGGCTAATAGGATATATGCCGGCCAACTTTGCAGACCTCATCTTCGCCGGAGAAAGAATCGAGTCCGAACTGAGGAAAGGCAAGTTTGAATACGCTTCCAATGCTGGCCCCAATAGCAATAGAAGAGCCCTAGTGGTGGGCACACGGAAAAAAAGAAGGGGATACCCACGCGGTCACCACCGCCCCAACGTGAACGAAAATGCCCCAAAATGCTCAAAACTCATACCAACACAACCACCCGAACTTTTCGATCCGAGCCGGAAGTTCCCTCCCAACTCAAGTAGAAGGGCCTGCCACAACAGAAAAACGCCTGCACAACATGCGGCTCCAGCCACACCTCGGCCAGCCAATAATATGACTCCTGGCGCGAGCTATAACAATACACGATGCCCCTCGAGAGACAAGTTCTCTCCTATTCCCATGGCGTATTCCGAGTTATGGCCCTCATTATTGGAAAACCATTTGGTGGTGACCATACCCGGGAAGGTCTTCCAGTCACCATACCCCAAGTGGTACAACTCAAATGCCACGTGCGCATACCATAGTGGAGCCCCCGGACACAACATTGATTCTTGCCTGCCATTCAAGTATAAGGTGCAACACCTAATAAATGCCGGTTGGCTATCATTTCAAGAAGAGGGCCCCAACGTTAAGACCAATCCACTAGCCAGTCATGGAGGAGCTAGCATAAACGCCATCGAAAAGGATAGGTCGTCAGGGCCAAAGAGATTAGAAGATGTGGCTACGTCCAGAAGATTCATCTACCAGTCGCTGCAGGCAGCATGCATGGTCTCTCGTGGCGGAGACAAAAGCGACGAATGTTTGTTTCATCTCGGGGAATCACACGACATGGAAACCTGCCCCGCGGTGGAAGAGCTACTTCAACGGCTCATGGACTAGGGGCAGCTCGAAGTGTCCGAGGGAGGTAGGGAAGAACCGCATATTTGCACGTAGTTGGCAGAAAGGAAGGCTCCCCCAACCCCCAAAGCCTTAGTAATATGTTTCACTAGGAATGTGACCGGCTCCAGGTCCGAGTACCCCCCGACAGTGCCCAAGCCGACGCCATTTTCCTATCAAAGAAATAAGGTCGTCCCATGGAAATATGCCCCTCCCGCTTTTGGAGAAGGGGCTGCAACCGAGGTTGACTCCTTGTCAGCCAAAGTGACCAACATTACCGGCCTTAGTGGCGTAACCCGCAGTGGTCGGGTGTTCGCTCCCCCTCACTCGGCGGAATTGCCCTCCAAGGGGAAAGCACCCATGATCCAAGAGTCCGCAGGCGCGGCCACCCTGTCAAAAGAAGTGGATCCCCCGGTAGTAAAGGGAGCTGAAAAGAAAGAAGGTCTTCAAGGAAAGGCGATGACCTTGGAAGAGGCTCATGAGTTCCTTCGTCTCATCCAACAAAGTGAGTTTAAAGTAGTTGAGCAATTGAATAAAACCCTAGCAAGGTTCTCTTTGCTCGAACTGCTCATAAACTCCGAGCCTCATCGTGCACTATTGGTAAAGGTCCTCAACGAAGCCCACGTAGCACACGACATCTCAGTCGAGGGTTTTGAAGGCATTGTTAATCACATAACTACCAATAACTATATCGCGTTTCTGGAAGAAGAGATTCCAGTTGAGGGGAAAGGGCACAACAAAGCTCTACATGTGTCTGTCAGATGCATGGACCATGTCGTCGCTAAGGTACTCATCGACAATGGTTCAAGTTTAAATGTGATGCCAAAGACCACCTTGGAGAAACTTCCTTTTAATGTGTCACGTCTAAAACCAAGTTTGATGGTAGTACGAGCTTTTGACGGTAGTCGGCGGAAGGTGATTGGGGAAATTGACATCCCTATTCAGATAGGCCCCCACACTTGCAATGTGGTTTTCCAAGTGATGGACATAAGTCCCGCCTATAGCTTCCTTTTGGGGAGGCCATGGATTCACGCGCTAGGAGTGGTCCCTTCGACGCTTCACCAGAAATTGAAATTCACAGTTGGTGGACTCTTGATGATAGTGTCGGGCGAAGAGGATATGTTGGTAAGCTGCCCCTCCTCAACACCATATGTAGAGGCAACGGAGGAATCATTGGAAATAGCTTTCCAATCCTTCGAGGTGGTAATTTGTGCCTCTGTGGAAACAGGTCCATTGCTACCTTGTCTTTCTAATGCGGCCCTGATGGTGGTGTGGGTAATGCTCAGGCACGGTTATGAGCCTGGAATGGGTATGGGCAAGGACAGCCACGGGAATGCCGATGTAGTTGGCATAAGGGGTAACCCGTACAAATATGGGTTAGGGTATGAACCCGGGAAACCTGGAAGAAGGAATGCACCATCAAGACTCTGGGCAGATAGGGCATGGCCCGGTCATGTTAGCCAGTGTTTCACAAGTGCCGGGATAATGTTCGAGGAAGAGGTGGCGGCAATAGGAGAAGAGGCTCCACAAGATCCGCCGAGTTTCGTTCGACCGTGCCATCCCTATTTCCAAGTGGGGAACTGGCATGTGATGAGCCAGTCGGAAGTCTATACCGCTGATTCAATGTAATTGGAGGCTATAGATTCCTTTCTCTTTTGTTTTGTGAAACCTACCTTATTAAATAACAAAGAGATCTTGTTTCATCTGTTCTTGCGATTCCACCTTTTCTCATATCATTTTGCATGTTTTTGTTTTTTGTCTTGAATGGTATAGATGTGAGGATTGATCCTTTGAGGATCCTAACAACGAGGGTTTGATAATCGATTTTGACCGAGATGTAAGTCAAACGATAAACGAAGAAGAGGAAGAGGACGTCCTTTCACCAGAGTTGGAGAGATTGATCGCTCAGGAAGAACGCGAAATGAAGCCTCACCAAGAGGAAACCGAACTGATAAACTTAGAGACTGGAGAGGGAAAGAAAGAAGTGAAAGTAGGAACCGGTATGACCGCACCTATCCACCAAGGTTTGATAACCCTTCTTGAAGAATATCAAGACATCTTTGCATGGTCGTACCAAGACATGCCAGGTCTGGACCTCGACATTGTGCAGCATAAGTTGCCATTAAATCCTGGGTCTTCCCCGGTTAAGCAAAAATTGCGAAGAATGAGACCCGAAATGTCTTTGAAAATTAAAGAAGAAGTGAGAAAACAGTTCGATGCGGGTTTCTTGGTTGTGGCTCGATACTCGGAGTAGGTAGCCAACATTGTCCCGGTCCCAAAAAAGGATGGCAAAGTGCGAATGTGTGTAGACTATCGGGATTTAAACCGTGCTAGTCCTAAAGACAATTTTCCCTTACCACACATTGATATACTGGTAGATAATACATCTAAGTTCGCCCTTTTCTCATTTATGGATGGTTTCTCAGGGTATAACCAGATAAAAATGGCACCCGAAGATGTGGAGAAGACTACTTTCGTCACCCTATGGGGGACGTTCTGCTATAAAGTGATGGCCTTCGGGCTAAAAAATGTTGGGGCAACCTATCAACGCGCCATGGTAGCTTTATTCCACGACATGATGCATAAAGAAATAGAAGTCTATGTAGATGACATGATTGCCGAATCTCGGACAGAGGACGAACACCTCATCAATCTGCGTAAGCTGTTTGGAAGGCTGCGGAAATACCAACTGAAACTAAACCCCGCCAAGTGCACCTTCGGGGTAAAGTCGGGAAAGTTGTTGGGTTTCATCGTGAGCCAGAAAGGGATAGAGATAGATCCTGAGAAAGTGAAGGCCATTCTTGAAATGCCAGAGCCACGCATGGAGAAGCAGGTTCGAGGTTTCCTGGGCAGGTTGAATTACATCGCGAGATTCATCTTGCAACTCACCCCTACCTGCGAACCCATCTTTAAACTATTGCGTAAAAACCAGGCGGTCCTATGGAATAGAGACTGCCAATAGGCCTTCAAAAAAATAAAACAGAGCCTCGCAAATCCCCCGGTGCTCATGCCACCTGTAATAGGAAGACCTCTTTTCCTGTACATGACTGTATTAGACGAGTCTATGGGGTGCGTGCTGGGTCAGCACGATGACTCTGGGAAGAAGGAATAAGCCATTTACTATTTAAGCAAGAAGTTTACCGCCTGTGAGATGAATTACTCGATGTTGGAAAGGACGTGTTGCGCCTTGGTATGGGCGTCACATCGTCTTAGGCAGTACATGCTCAGTCATACCACTTGGCTTATTTTCAAAATGGATCCCGTGAAATACATCTTTGAGAAACCGGCCCTCACGGGACGAATCGCTAGGTGGCAGGTACTACTATCTGAATTCGATATTGTGTATGTCACCCAAAAGGTGATAAAGGGAAGTGCCTTGGCAAATTATTTGGCCCAACAACCCCTCCAAGATTATCGGTCGATGCACCCTGAGTTCCTGGATGAAGACATCATGGCCCTATTCAAAGGGAAGCAGACGCACGAGGATATAGACAAAAGGATTGTTTGTTTTGATGGGGCATCTAATGCTTTGGGCCATGGAGTAGGGGCAGTCCTTGTATCCCCAGATGATCAATGTATTCCTTTCACGGCCAAGCTAGGTTTCAATTGTACCAACAATATGGCCGAATATGAAGCGTGCGCCCTTGGGATTCAGGCTGCCATTGATTTTGACGTAAAACTACTAAAAGTGTATGGAGACTCGGCTTTGGTAATACATCAGTTGAGAGGAGAATGGGAAACTAGGGATAAAAAATTGATACTCTATCAAACTTATATCTTGAAGTTAACCGAATTCTTTGACGACATTTCTTTCCACCACATACCTCGGGAAGAGAAGCAAATGGTCATTTCATTGGCCACCTAGGCATCCATGTTTCAAATTTCCCCAAACGGGGATTTGCCGTACATTGAATTCAGATCTTGGGGCAAGCTGACACATTGTTGTGCGATAGAGGAAGAGCGAGATGGGAAACCGTGGTATTTTGACATCAAACAGTATGTCGAGAACAAAGAATATCCACCAGGGATTTCAGACAATGACAAAAGAACGTTAAGGAGATTGGCTACTGGTTTCTTTGTGAGTGGTACCATCCTGTACAAACGAAACCACGACATGACCCTCCTTCGATGCATAGATGCCAAAGAGGCGAACTACATGATTGAGGAAGTCCACGGGGGTTCATTTGGGACACATGCCAATGGGCATGCTATGGCAAGGAAGATCCTTAGAGCTGGTTATTACTGGCTCACTATGGAAAGCGATTGCTGCACCCATGTAAGGAAATGCCATAAGTGTCAAGCGTACGCAGACAATGTCAATGTTCCGCCACATCCTCTGAATGTCATGTCCGCCCCTTGGCCTTTTTCCATGTGGGGGATAGATGTCATAGGGGCCATTGAACCCAAGGCTTTGAACGATCATCGCTTCATTCTCGTGGCGATAGATTATTTCACCAAATGGGTCGAAGTGGCTTCCTATACCAATGTCACGAGGAGTGTGGTGGTCAGATTCATAAAGAGGGAACTGATTTGTCGATACGAACTCCCTAGGAAAATCATTATTGACAATGGCACCAATCTGAATAACAAAATGATGCAGGAAATGTGCGAGGATTTCAAGATCCAACATCATAACTCCACCCCCTATCGGCCGAAGATGAATGGGGCTGTGGAGGCTGCAAATAAAAATATTAAGAAGATTATTTAGAAGATGACGGTGTCATACAAAGATTGGCATGAGATGTTGCCTTTTTCCCTGCATGGATATCGAACCTCGGTACGAACTTCTGCTGGGGCAACGCCGTACTCCTTGGTTTATGGGATGGAAGCGGTACTCCCATTTAAGGTAGAGGTCCCTTCCCAGAAGATACTAGCGGAATCGGGCCTAGAAGAATCAGAGTGGGCTCAAACACGCTATGACCAACTCAACCTTATTGAAGGTAAGCGTTTGATGGCCATGAGCCATGGGCGCCTGTATCAACAAAGGATAAAGAACGCATTCGACAAGAAGGTTCAATGAGGGGGACCTTATGCTGAAAAAGATATCCCACGCTATTAGAGATAATCGAGGGAAGTGGGCCCCGAACTATGAAGGGCCTTTCGTTGTGAAAAAGGATTTTTCTAGAGGGGCTCTGGTGCTCACCAACATGGATTGCGAGGAGCTACCCTCGCCCGTGAACTCCGATGTTGTCAAGCGATATTACGCTTAAGATCTGGGGCAATTGAGGAAATCGCTGCATGTTCTTGTTTTTTTTGTGTGTTCTTCTTGGTTTCCTCCATGGATTCCTGTCCGCTGTAATTTTCTCGCCACAGTTCTTTAAAAGAAGAGAACATGGGTTTGAGGCTTCAGTCCTCACTTTGGTTTTAAACCATGTGCAGTTTGTGATAACCTGAGCCCTTTCGCTCAGTTCATGGGGTGCCCCAAGCGCTTAATTAAAACTGAACCTAACTAGCTTTCACTAAGAAGATTATTGCATTTGAAAACACTCATGCATACGCATACGCATGCATATTTTGTGATAACAGGGGCAGAATCGTCTTAGGCAATGGTCAGATGTCGAGACAAAGCTAAAGGCAGAAACCAATCAAGGTAAAATGGTAACGCGGCCACAGTTCACCGTGCAATGTCGTTTCCTACTTTCAGGCACTTAGGGACGGACACAAGTAGAGGCTAGGGTCTTAACCGATGGATCGTCGTCCCTTGCCCAACTCTGGACAAACGGAAAGCACCGCTGCAAGGCAGCCCAGTATCCTTTAAATTCCCGTAATTATTACTATTATGTCTTTAAAGTAAATATTGGATGCCTAATATACCCTGAGGGGGTTCGAGTAAGCGAACGCCGACCCATAGAAGCCTTACTTATTGGATGCCTGGGCGAGCAACCCCTGCACGAAATGGGTTAAAAGGGGGGAGGGGGAAGGTTTCTGCACCAAAAACTCTCCCCCCTCATTCAAAAAAGCAAGAGCTCACGGGATTCACGGATTTTGCAGCCCTTAGGTCACCATTTTTCACGTTTTGGATTCCATTTTGCTCTATTATTCATCTCCAACAAGTAAGTACCTCATTCTTGGGCTCTCTAGCTTTCCATTGATGTATTTTGGTGCTCTAAGTTGCATGTATTTGCTCAAAAACGTGAGGGATTTATCCTTGAATTGTTGTTTGTTTTTGTTGAATTGAGGGGTTGTAGGGGATGGCCTTAGGCTTAGGTTGTGTTCTGAATTAATGGGGCATGCCACATTGCCCCCATTCCCTTGATTTTCATGCTTAAACATGTGCCCACCAAGTGTTCGGTGAAATGCCTTAATGGCATTTGCGCATGATTTTGTGAAACTTAGCTTGTGAAACAAATTGTGGACATATGGCTGCCATTGTGAGTGTGTGGGCAGTTTGTAGAAGCTAGACTAAAGTGCCAAAAGCATGACTTACGCCTAGGAATCTAAGTTTTTGGTTTTGAATGTAAAAAAATACATGAATGTTAGAACATGTTTGAGAAGTTTTTAACTAGAATTTAAACTTGCTGCCTTATGAGGAATACCTTGTGCCTAGATAGCATGAAAAATACCTTTGAATAGTATGTACATATGTGAATATACAGCATGAAAAGAAAAACCCTTCAATAGTATGTATATATGTGAATATATAGCGTGAAAATGCCTTGCAAAGTGTGTGAATATGTAGCATGAAAATGCCTTGCAAAGTGTGTGAATATATAGCATGAAAATGCCTTGTAAAGTGTGTAAATAGGTAGCGTAAAAATTCCTTTCAAAATACGTATATTTGTGAGTAGGTAGCATAAGGAGCCTTTCAAAAAATGTGCATATATGTGGGATGTAGCATGAAAAGGCTTGTCAAAAACATACATGGATGTGTGTCATAAAATTGCCTTTCACCAAAAAAATTTTATGTGTGCGTGTGTAAATGCATGTATATAGATATGTGTCATAAAATAGCACATGCCCCAATGTGATTATTTTGTGAAGTGCATGTTGACACTCGCGCCATATAAGTGTTGTTTGGCTCTTGTTCGTAATGATTGGTATTTTTCTTGTAAACTAACTTTCCAAATGTTTGTCCTCGCAGGAAATGGCTCCGAAAAAGCTTTCCGCAAAGAGATCTAGGAGGGACACCGCGGATGAAGGGACCAGTGCCGCCCCCGAGTTTGATAGCCACCATTTCAGGAGCACCGAGCACCAGCAGTGCTTCGAGGTCATCAAAGGATGGTCGTTCCACCGAGAGAGACGCGTCCAGCTCAGGCACGATGAGTACACTGATTTTCAAGAAGAGATAGCTCGCCGACATTGGACTTCGCTAGTCACTCCCATGGCTAAGTTTGACCCATATATAGTCCTGGAGTTTTATGCTAATGCTTGGCCCACAGAGGAGGGTGTGCAGGACATGCGGTCATGGGTGAGGGGTCAGTGGATTCCTTTTGACGCAGATGCCCTCGGCCAGTTCCTGGGTGACCCGCTGGTGTTAGAGGAAGGCCAAGAGTGCGAGTTTAGTCAGAGGAGGAACATGGCCGATGGGTTCGACGAAGAGGCCATTGCCCAACTATTATGCATACCGGGTCAGGACTTCGCTCGGGCCGCTGCAGGGAGGCAGGTGCGGATCATGCGCACCAGCATGACCACCTTGACCCAAATGTGGATGACATTGTTGCTCAGCAATATCTTGCCTAGTGATCATAACTCTGACCTTCCTTTGCCAAAGTGTCAGCTGGTGTATGCCATCCTGACACAGATGAGCGTCCATGTGGCTCAGTTGATTGCTGACGACATCTATTTGTTTGTAGGTATGCCACCCACCAGGCACCCTCTAGACCCGGATAAGTCTAACAGGGCTCTGGGATTTCCAGCATTGATCACGGGCCTCTGCCAGTCATTCGGGGTTCCCGTCACACCTAGTAAGGTGATCCAATCGCCGATCACCCGGGCCTTCATTGAGAAGTATTGCACGCCTAGGCAAGCGCAGGGCGATGCACCACAGGCCACAGACGCACCACCACCACCTCATCAGGCTGATCCTGTTGGGTCATTAGGCATGGAGCGGTATCTACAACACTTGGTTCACCAGCAGGCAGCTAACCACCGGGGGAAGGTGCAGATACATGAGTGTCTCTACCAGCTCAGCCTCAGTCAGCAGGGCCAGGGTTTCGTTCCTTTTGCATGCCCTACTCCAGATCAGTTTAGGGCTGAGGTCGCATGGCCCGGAGATTGGCCCGAGGCCCAGGCAGGGGAGGCGCCTGCAGAGGCTCCTAGCGATGTAGAAGAGGCCCGCATGGATGAGGAGATGACGGATTTGCTCGGTTTCTTGGGAGGGAGTGGAGCCACATGACCATGGGATCTCCAGATTCATATTCTTTTTTATGTTTCATCCTTTATTATTTACATGTTATTTTATTTCTATGACTTGAGGGACTAACGTTTGTTTTTTTTGTTTTGATTGTCATTTGTTTTGTGCATACATTTTGTTGAACTATTGCGTTAGTGCTTACTTCGTTATTGTCGATAATGTTTGTTGAAATTCCGGAACCGTGTAGAGTTTTCATTTAGGAACGTCGTCCTAAAATAAAATGAACAAACATCATGATAACACCAAGAATAGAAAAAGAAAGAGGCGTTGTGAACAAATGTCATATTTGTATATAAAGAAAAGAAAAGAGTTTTTGTATATAAAAAGTGTATGAAAAGATTTTGTGTGTATAAATAATGTGTGAAAAGAAATTCTTGTGTGTGAGCAATGAGTGTATATAAAGAAAATTTTTTGTATACACAACGAGTGTATGTTGAAAAAGGAAAAAGAAATCTTTGAAAAGGAATAGAGGTTTTTATATAGACCATGTTGATATAAAGAGAAAGAGTTTTTTTTTAATGCGTGTGTATACAGAAAAAGTTTTTTCGTGTATAGGAATGTAGGTGTACAGAGAAAAAGCTTTTCTCATAGATAGCGATGGATGTATAGTTTCTGCAAACATGCATAAGAAAAATGAAACAAAAAGAAAAGAGAAAGAAAGACCTCGAAGGTCGGCATGTTATGGTCATAGGAAGCACAAATCATTCATAGAGCGCAAACATATCTTTTGGAAACAAGAAACTGACGCTAAGAGTTTATTTTCCAAAATAACCGAGATAAGAATGGATGGATTTGTTGAACCAATGAAAGAACATAATTTGGAAACGTTGGGTCTACTTGTGTAAATCCCAAGCCTTAGTATCACAATGCCATAAACTGGATGCTTGAGTACCCACCTAGTTGTATGCACGACTAATTTTGCACGTTATTTCCAAATCATCATTGTTACGCATGCCTCGTGGAAATGATAAGGAAGTTTAACCCGAAACCGACACCCTGACACATGAATCTGTTTTGCCCCAAATATCAAAGTCGGGCACGCACGATGAAAAGACCATGTTGAGACATAACCTTAAGCTACTTTGAACCTTGGCCTGTGAAGAGAATCCTCATCCTTTCCCCCAAAGAAAAGGACAGCAGAATCTCATCAAGGGAGAGCGAATAAAGAATGGTAAAATCCGAATTCCCAATCAAAGATTGGAAGAAAATGAAAAGAAAGAAAAGGAAGAAATGAAAAGAAAGAAAAGAAAAGGAAAAGAAGGATTCCCAATCAAAGATCGGAAGAAAGTAAAAAGGAAAAGATCGGAGGAAAACAGAATAATTCCTGATCAATAAAGGAAAGCAAGAAAGAGAACAGAAGATCTTCGGACCAAATAAATTTTCGGCGAGGTAAATAACTGCCGGCAAAGGGAAAACCCATTTTTAAAGAGGTTCTTCCTTTGGGATTGCCATTAAAGGTCGCTCCCGACTGGCGATGTCCCGCCCCGCATAAACCAAGAGGAAAAGACCGAAACACCCAGCTTCCTCTCCAAAAACACTACCCTCGAGAAAATCCTATTGATCCGTGATCGCGCATGTAATCTTTTGGTTTGATAGGAAATCATGTGCAAAATAAAGTCATGGTACAACTACGGTTTGAAATTAGGGTAAAACACTTACTTGTGTGAGTTTTTATACACCATGAGTGATTTTATTCCCAGTTTCAGTTTGACCCAACATTTCCCCTGAATGTTCATTTAAAATCTAAATGCCGACATCCTACCCTTCATTTTCGGTTACAAGGAAAATTACTTTTGGCATAAGCATATTGTTTCTCTAAAATATGGTGCTCTCGTGAATGATTTATTTTTCCTTGCTAAAGCATGTTCGCCTTTTAGGTGAAAGAACCCAGTGGACCATTCGGTCCTAAAATCAAATCTTATCCGGAGCCCCATGAATTGATTGTCATTCATGCATCCTCCACAATCGAGTTCGGAGAACCACAAATTGATTGCCTAGCGCTGTTCGTGCGTCCTCCACCATCAAGTCTGAAGCCCCATGAATTGATTGTCATTCATGCATCCTCCACCATCAAGTCCGGAGCCCCACGAATTGATTGCCTAGCACTGTTCGTGCGTCCTCCACCATCAAATCTTATCCGGAGCCCCATGAATTGATTGTCATTCATGCATCCTCCATCATCGAGTCCGGAGCCCCACGAATTGATTGCCTAGCGCTATTCGTGCGTCCTCCACCATCAAGTCCGGAGCCCCATGAATTGATTGTCATTCATGCATCCTCCACCATTGAGTCCGGAGCCCCACGAATTGATTGCCTAGCGTTGTTCGTGCGTCCTCCACCATCAAGTCCGGAGCCCCATGAATTGATTGTCATTCATGCATCCTCCACCATCGAGTCCGGAGCCCCACGAATTGATTGCCTAGCGCTGTTCGTGCGTCCTCCACCATCAAATCTTATTCGAAGCCCCATGAATTGATTGTCATTCATGCATCCTCCACCATCGAGTCCGGAGCCCCACGAATTGATTGCCTAGCGCTGTTCGTACGTCCTCCACCATCAAGTCCGGAGCCCCATGAATTGATTGTCATTCATGGATCCTCCACCATCGAGTCCGGAGCCCCACGAATTGATTGCCTAGCGATGTTTGTGCGTCCTCCACCATCAAATCTTATCCGGAGCCCCATGAATTGATTGTCATTCATGCATCCTCCACCATCGAGTCCAGAGCCCCACGAATTGATTGCCGAGCGCTATTCGTGCATCCTACACCATCTTATTCAGAGCCCCATGAATTGATTGCCTAGCGCTGTTCATTCATCCTCCGTTATCAAGTACGGAGCCTCCGGTAAAGGGAAAAATACGGTTTTTTGTTATTTTCCCAATCGGTTCCTTCACCAAACATGTGTATACGTATATATATTATGTTATTTTTGTTTGTTTTGTTTTGTGTTGTGCAGAGAAAGAAGGAGAGACGGGAGTCACTTATCTCAAATCGTTTTGGGTTGGAACTATTGTGATTGAGATTGATTAAATCCCCATGATGGGCAAAGAATGGCCTTCGGGAGTCATCATAGATTAATTACGGAAAGGGCTAAGACGAACGAAATCAGTGTTTTATCTTTACTTTCCTCCTATCTCCGATAAAAGGTAAGTAAAG
Source organism: Glycine soja (assembly GCF_004193775.1). Classification (NCBI taxonomy): domain Eukaryota; kingdom Viridiplantae; phylum Streptophyta; class Magnoliopsida; order Fabales; family Fabaceae; genus Glycine; species Glycine soja. Next base: position 20,366,906 of record NC_041020.1, on the reverse strand, counting down.
AGGGGCAACTGTCATACCCTAATTTCGTCCGGGGACCATTGTTGATGGCATGCAACCTTTGCTTGACCGCTTTGAGGTACTTGGCACCCATTGTTGCACAATACGTGAAGTTCCGTAACGTGTCGGAAGTCAAAAGAGAGCATTGTTGCACGATCCTTGAAGTTTCGTAACATGCCAGAAATCAAAAGGGAGCATTATTACGCAATCCGTGAGGTTATGTAACAATCCGTGAGGTTCTGTAACATTCCGAAAGCCAAAAAAGGGATGATTACGTGATTCGTAAGGTTCCGTAACATTACGGAAGGAAAAACAAGTATCATTACGGAATTTGTAAATTTCTGTAACGTTAAGGAAAAAGAATCAGCAAAAAAAGATAGGGGGTGTATTAAGTAAATAGGGGGGTTCAAATAGCAACCAGGCCCACTTGGGCCTTCTAGGATGTTCCTCCAGAAGGCGGTTGCTTCTGGAGGAAGCAACCTAGCTCACCTGGGCGAGTTGGGTGGCAAGCTCCTCCCTCATTTTCCTATAAATAAGGGGAGGAGTGAAGGAGATAAACGTTCAGCCCTCCTGGTATCTTGGGATCACTTGAAATTAGTGAAAAAAAATCATTTCCGTGAAGAAAATCCACGCCGAGGCGCTTCCGTAACGTGTCCGAAACATTTCCGTGGGTAATTCCGTGAAGATTTTCCGCCATCTTTCGTTCGTTCTTCGTTGTTCTTCGGTCTTCAACCGGTAAGTTCCCAAAATCGAACTTTTTAATTCATTCTATGTACCCTTGGTGGTCCCCACTTGTTTCGTGTACTTTTATTTTCATTTCATTTACTTTCCGTACCCCCTTTTGATGTGCTTTAGTAATTTATTTAAGTCATTTTCTCGCCTAATCAAAAAATAAAATAAATTTCCACCGATCATTTGAATTGTAATATCTGTTAATTTCTGTTAAAATGAAATCCGACCGTTCGGTCATGCCATAACCACGTTGGAAATAAAAAAAGAGGTAAAATAATAATATAATAATCAAAAAATATCTTTTAGTAAAATAAAACGGACGTTTCTCTTTGGGATTCTTCTTTCTTAATTGAATTGACTAATAACTAAAGTGAAACTAAGGCTAAAATCAACTCACAAAATCAAGCTTTGTCCTCAAAAAATCACTAAAAAAATGTTTTAAGGTCCAATGCCTCAGCTTTTCTCACCAAATAAAGATGGATCATTTTAAGGTCCAATGCCTTAAATGACTACCTTCCAAGTAAAAAGAATCATTTGATTCACCCTTTTTGAAAAAACTATGTAGGTCTGATTTCCTCTTCGATGGAGGGTACGTAGGAGCAAGAGTCATGCTTTTGTCGACCTCAAAAATAAAAAAGAAATAAAAGTTTAGATATATAATTTCACACAATTCTAATTTAAGGTTGTTGTCCTTTGGGACAAACGTGAGAGGTGCTAATACCTTCCTCAAACGTAAATACAACTCCCGAATCTGGAATATTCTTCATGACCGGTTTCCTTTGGTTTTTCTAACTTTTTCCTTTCAATAAACGTTGATGGCGACTCCGCGCATTTTCCTCCTTTGGAAGACGCACCCGTGAGCCTCGCCTCGCTCGCAAAAGGGTAGGTTGCGACATTGATGTATATACATATATTGCCTAATTGTTGCTTTATTTTTCAAATGCTTTCCATTGCTATTGTTCACGTTCAAAAAAAATCAAAAAAAAAAGAAAAAAAGAAAAAGAATGAGGTTGAATAAATGAGGTCTTGGTTTGGAGACTTGAATTGGTTTGAGGACTTGGTTGATTTTGTTTTGGGTTACTTTTTAAAGCTTAATTTGTAATTTTGGTTTTGGGGTTTATTACTTTTTCTTACTTCCCACTTATTCCCCATTGCTCCTCTATTCCTTTGGGTTTTAGCTACCATCCCATACTTTCATCTACCTTGTCCTTGGCCCCATTACAACCTTAAAAGACCTTTTGATCCTCATGTGCATGTGCTTGTGATGTGGTTGTCAATTTTAGAGTCTTGCCAAGTCTATGTGGTGTTTGTTTTCATGGGTGCTCTAAGAGTAAACAGTAGCCTAGACACTTGAGAGATAGAATGCATATCATGTGAGGCTTTATCACTTTTCATTCTTGAGCTGATTGATTATCTTGCCATGTTTGAGATGCTTAGATGATTTTCATAACGGCCTTGATTCTTTAACTCTTTACATGTTGGATGTTACCCATTCTTTTCATTCCTTGAGATTCATTGAGAAATATGTAATTGTTGTTGTGTCTGTTTGTTTCTCTTTAATGTCTCTGGATTTGTCCCTTGCTTTGTTTTTTTTTTTTTGCCCAGGAATGCAAAAGGCTAAGTGTGAGGGGATTTGATGTGTCATCATTTTCTCATATTTCTTAACCCTTTTTGTCACCATTTTAATTACTGATTAGTCTTAATTGTCAATTTAATTATGCAGTTTTATCATTTGGGCCTATTGGATTAATTTTGTGTTTTTAATTTAATTTCAGGAGAATTATAAGCAATTGGGCTTGAATCCAGAATTGGGCTTGAACTTGAAGAGAGCATACTATTTTATTCTACAAAATCTTATCTAGATTTTATCTTATCATATCTAGATTTTATCTCATCTAGATATTATTTCATCTAGATCTTATCTTATCTTATCTTATCTAGATTTTATTTCATCTAGATATTATTTCATCTAGATTTTGTTTTATGTTATCTTATCTAGATTTTATTTTATTTATGCGCTTGAACTTAAAACAAATTTGTAAGCTTTGGGGCTGAGAACTATATAACAGCACCAAGGTTCTAGTTTCTCTCTCTCTTTGGTTTTTAGTTTTTTTTCGTTTTGGAGAATAATTGGAGTTTTCTTCGTTTTCTACTACAATTTCGTTTTCTATTTATTAATGGAAGGCTAAGTCTCCAGCGTTGTTTTCTCTTGAGGATCAAGCACAACTCTCTTTGAGGTTTTATTATTACTATTGAATTCTGATCAGTTTTTCCTCTTCACCAATTACTCTGTATTTGTTGCTATTAATCCATGCATGCTTAGTGCTTGATTAATTGTCTCTACGTTTAATTTACGTTTATGCTCAATGATCAGTTTCATTCATGATTAATTGGTGTATGTGTTGCTTAATCACATAATGAATGCCTTATGTCAAATTTCGCTTAGTAATTTAATTTAGGGTTGGATTAAGTGGTTGAACTGATAAAGGATAAATCCTCGTAACCTTGGATAAGAGACTTGCTTGTGAATCAAGGGGAAACAACATGTTTTAATTCTGATATTTTCTAATTCAAATTTACTTGTTGTTTAATTTACAAAAACAAACAACCCCCCCCCCCAATTCGTCACTGTTTTATTACAATCTGTTATGAACGTTTGGTTGACCATTGCTCGTTGGGAGACGACCTAGGATTACTTCCTAGATACTGCATTTTTAATGTTTATTTGATTCGGGTACGACCTCGATCACAAATCATAGTTATAATTTTGATAAATATATTCATTTGAATTACAATAATATAAGAGTTTATAAGATAATAAGGAAAATTTTATAAAAAAAATCGATTTAATGATTATTTTTTAAATAATTTCGATAATAATAAGAAATAAGGATTGGAAAAGTAGAGTTTTGAGGATAAATGAAGATTGAAAAGAGTAAAGGGTTTAGAAATGTGCAATAAAGTAAAGAAATAAGAATTCATGAAGAATGAGAATTGAATACATATATGATGACCTATCGAACCTGTAGCCAATTTTCGATGATAGTAAAAAAAGATGATGGAACTCAATAAACCAAGAGCTCGGGTGAATTGGTTTTCAAACAGAAATGTACTTAAAAAAATAGTTACAAAAAAAACTTTTGTATGGATCGTATCACAAACAAATATATGAATCGAACGTAATCAATACTTAATCAATCTTCCTTAAACATGATCCTTCATTAACTTCCTTTCTTTCATGATTATAAAACTTGAACCTTTATGAAAAACTTGATTAATACTTGAATGAGAGAAAAAGATCAGAACAAGAGAAGAAAGACACAATCTTTTTATATTGGTTCACTCTCTATTATTAGAGAAGCTAATCCAATTATCTTATCCACAACCAGAATTAGATTTTCAATATGCATCAAGAATCCTTACAAGCAATCATAACCAATCTACAATTCTCACCCCGGAAAAAAAGACTAAGGCACCCAACACTAGGGTCCCTTATGAATATAAGCCTAAGAGAACCCTACTTTTAGCCCAAACTAGAAAACCCTATTCTAGCATGCTTTAAGCGATTCATGCATAACCAAAAAGACCGTGTAAAAACCATACACAAGAAAAACTGAGTAAAAGAAATACAACCTGACCTATATTTTCACAAAAACCTTGTTGGATTGAGAATGTGATCTTCTTCAACTTAAAAGACACAACTCACTTCCAAGAAAAGATCTTGATAACCAAACGATTAAGAAGTTATCAGTTACTATTAAGTTCTTTTCTTTTCTTCTCTTATTCACTAATGACAACACGAAATATTACTCATTCTAAGGCTAAGATGTTTTTTTTTAGATGTATTGAGAATCCTGTATTGATCTCTTGATGTATAGATGTGAACAAAAGCTGATTATTTATAAAGAAAATAGTTATAACCGCTTGTAATCAATTAATTCTATAAGGTAATCGATTAGATTATCTAAGTAATCGATTAAAGTGTTCTTGTTCACCACTGAACACTTAAGTGAGAGAGAAGTAATCGACTAATCTACAAAAGTAATCGATTAAAGAAAAGACTCCTAAATAAATTAGTCATTGTCTCAAACAACAGTGCAATCAATTACGAGATATCAGTAATGTTAGACAAGTGGCCTCAGATATCTTAAGAAGGGGGGTTGAATTAAGATATTACACACTATTTTCCCAATTAAGATTCTATTTCACTTTCTATTCAAGTTACAAATTCCCTTAACAATGAACTTCTTAAATATTGATTCAAATAGAACAATCTGAATATAAATATAAAACAATAATAAATAAAAGAGTTTAAGGGAAGAGAAAGTGCAAACTCAGATTTATACTGGTTCGGCCACACCCTTGTGCCTACGTCCAGTCCCCAAGCAACCCGCTTGAGAGTTCCACTATCTTGTAAAATCCTTTTACAAGTTCTGAACACACAAGGACAATCCTTCCTTTGTGTTCAGAATTCTTTTACAACAAGAGACCCTCGGTCTCTTAATCCCTTAGAGAATTAGAAAGAGGAGAAGAATGAATCTCTCTTGGAAGAGATATATTTTACAATCTGAGCACTCAAATGATTCCTTAATTAATTGCAAATGGATTGGCCAAGGAATTCTTAAGAGGATAAAATGATTTTGCTCTTTGAGAGAATAAACACTTGTTGTTCTGAAAAACTCTAAGCAAATTCGTGTTCTAAGTCACATATATATAGACCATTGGTGGTCATGTAAAAACCATTTGAGAAGTTGTGACTCTTAGAAATATTTTTCTGAAAATCTTGTCTGGTAATCGATTACAGGATTTGTGTAATCGCTTACAGCTTTTAAAATTTGAATTAAAACGTTTATTAACTGCTAGTAATCAATTACCAATATTGTGTAATCGATTACACAGTCTAAAATTTGAATTCAAATATTTAGTAGCTATTGTAAATCATTTTTGGCCACCAGTAATCGATTACATCCTCTAGTAATCGATTACCAGAGAGTAAATCTCTTGAAAAACACTTTTTAACATGCATTACTTGGCCAAACCTTTTGCTATATCAATTAAGAATTCCCTTCCTAAAATACTAGTGATCATCTTGATGTTGTGGCTTGTATTCTTGAATCATAGTCTTGAATTTAAACTTGAAAAGCCCATTTGCATCATTTGCATCAAATCATCATGATCATCATCAAAACACCAAATTCATTTGCTTCTACAAGTAATCGATTAAAATAGAGAATTTTTGTCTCTAAAGAAACTTTTCTAACTTATAAACTTTTTTCACACAAACCATGATGATGCATGATGCAATACAAATATCAAATGTACTATGATGGAACAACCAAGATAACAACCAATACAAATGCCACTCAAGGGAGTTGGGCATGTAAAAGCCAAAACTTCTTCAAACCTTCTACAAGCTTTTCCTTGAACTTAAAGCTTTAGCCGTTAGGTTGTTCACCATGTTGTTCATGTTGCTTCCCTATCTCTAACAAGTAGGTGTTGTCGGTATTTGAGGAATTAAGTGATAGTGTTTCAACCCCTCGAAAATTGGCAAACAACAATTTTATATATAGATTTCTAATACTAACATTTGAATTAAATGATTTGGACATGTGTATGGTGATATTCCTAAATACATTAATATGACACTAGTAATTGTCTTTGTATAACTTCTTTGCAATTGTGTGAACTGGTACTTCAATTATAAAAAAAGACCTTGCTTCCCCGCACTTACCAATCTCACATGCCTAAATGAAATTATCAAAATTATTAATCCCAATCGAAATAACTCCCTTTGATTACATAATCAACTTCTCGAATTTTTGACCATATTTCGATTGTTTTTTTTTAATGGATTCTTCTACTCATCTCGAGACAAGTGTCCATGTCAGTACATCCACATCAATCCTCAAGCCATGCACACATAGATTCAAGCCCCACCAACCATGTTTGTTCCCACACATCGAAAGTTCCTTCTAGCTTTCTTTTGTTCTTTTTGTAATTTAATCCTTGGGTTTGTTTGCTTCTTCTTATTTTTGTGATTTAATCAACTGTTTGTTATACTGCCATGTTGAGACCTTGTGTTTTTTGGGTCATCGTGCACTGATGTGTGATGTCTTAATGGATAGAGGGAGGAGGCCCCACAGTCAAAATACGTAGGAAGGAGGAAACGTAGCGATGGTGCTATAAAGGACGTGGCCAATGGAGGTGTTGTTAGAGAGGGAATGAGAATAAGGAGTAGAAAAGGAGAGGGGTGTGAGAAGAAGCAAGAAAAAGAAAAAGTGGGGCACTGCTGTCGAAAATCGCATCTGCGGGCGATGCACCATGGAGAATAAGCACCGGCTAGGAAGGAGTAAGGATTAGGTGTTTGAGAGTCCATAATAAGAAAATGGACTATTATTAATCTAAAGACCATTTAAAAGTCCACCATAAAAGCATTTGAAGCACTTCCATTGTAGACGCTATATATATATATATATATATATATATATATATATATATATATATATATATATATATATAAACGAATCAAATTATACTAATATAATTTTGACAACTGTTATATTATTTTATAACTTTCAACTGATTAATATTTTCTAAAAAAATTTCATATCAATTCAAAATCATTTATTACCTCTTTCATATAAATTAAAATAACTTAATACAAACATATATATATATATATATATATATATATATATATATATATATATATATATATATATGGACGCGAAAAGGCAGAGTGAATAGGCAATTTAGTCCCTGAGATTGTACTCATTTTGCATATTAGTCCCTAACTTAATATTAAATTCAAAATAGTCCCTATCTTTGCCAAAGTGTTGCAAAATAGTCCTTCCGTTAAATTTTAAAGTAACGCCGTTAATGAGGTCAATTTTAGTGCCACGTGGACTATCCAACGTGGCACTAAAGGATGACGTGGCATGACACATGGACGTGCCTCTTAAAAGATGCCACGTCATTTGATGATAACAAAACGAGTAAATAGGCAATTTAGTCCCTGACTTTGTACCCCTATTGCATATTAGTCCCTAACTTAATAAAAATTCAAAATAGTCCCTATCTTTTGTATAAGTATTGCAAAATAGTCTTTTCGTTAAATTTTAAAGTAATGTTGTTAGTGAGGTCAATTTTAGTGTCACATCATTTGATGATGATAGAATGAGTGAATTCTTCAAATTTGATAGTTCTGAACCAATTGAGGCATATATACGAAAAAGAACCCCCACACACTTGCACAAATAAAAAGAACCAAAAATCCACAGCAACAACCTTATCTCAGTAGTCGTCAACACCAATGGGCGAGGTCTACATAACCATTCTCTTTTCCTTTTTTTTCTTCAATTACCATCAATATATCATTCTGGGTTCTGATTTTTTTTTTTTTTGTGTGTGTGTTTTGAATAGGAAGAGAAAAAACCAGAGGAAAACAAAGTGGAGGAGAAAAAAGCAAATGAAGAAGAAAAGAAAGAAGAAGAGAAAAAACCAGAGGAATCAAAAGATGACAAGGAATCCAAGGAGGAATCTGCGACGCCAGAAATCGTGCTAGGCACAACCTTTGCAATGCATGGACACTTTAAGCAAGATTTCCGGCATCTTTTAAGTTAGGTACTATTTTGCAACACTTATGCAAAAGATAGGGATTATCTTGAATTTTTCATTAAGTTAGGGACTAATATGCAACAGGGGTACAAAGTCAGGGACTAAATTGCCTATTTACTCGTTTTGTTATCATCAAATGACGTGCAATCTTTTAGGAGGCACGTCCACGTGTCATGCCACATCATCCTTTAGTGCCACATTGGATAGTCCACGTGGCACTAAAATTGACCTCACTAACAACGTTACTTTAAAATTTAACGGAAGGACTATTTTGCAACACTTTTGCAAAGATAGGGACTATTTTGAATTTAATATTAAGTTAGGGACTAATATGCAAAATGGGTACAATCTCAGGGACTAAATTGCCTATTCACTCATTCTCATAGGCTTAAATGGATTTCATCTAGCTCACTTAGTTACAACTTCCTTTTCTCTCTAGCCTGATCAATAGAGAAGTTGCAGGTCTTTACAGCCCAGTAGGCTTTGTGCTCTATCTCTACAGGAAGATGGCATGCCTTGCCAAAGACAACCTGATAAAGCGACATTCCTATGGGTGCTATGTAGGCAGTCCTATATGCCCAAAGAGCATCATCCAGCCTGGTGCTCCAATCCTTTCTGTTTAGCTACACAATCTTCTCTAAGATCCTTTTTATCTCTCTGTTTGAAATCTCAGCCTGCCCATTAGTTTGGGGGTGGTAAGGTGTGGAAATTATGTGCACGACCCCATACTTTTTTAGCAAGGCATACATGGATCTGTTACAAAAATGGGTGCCTTGATCACTAACGATAGCTCTAGGGACTCCAAACCTGCAAAACAGATTAGATCTAAAAAAATCCACAACAACCTTAGCATCGTTAGTTCTGGTGGGTTTGGATTCCACCCATTTTGAAACATAATCAACAGCAAGGAGAATATAAACAAAACCAAAAGAGACAGGGAAAGGCCCCATAAAATCTATACCCCAGACATCAAACATCTCACAAAATAACATGGGTTGTTGAGGCATTTGTTGTGTCCATGAAGGTGAGTCGCCTGCTCTCTAACATGACTCACAAGTGCTACAGACTCTCCACGCATCCTTGAAGATGGTGGGCCAGTAGAAACCGCAGTCAAGCACCTTGCAAGTTGTCCTCTGTATGCCAAGATGGTCATCTGGTGCGAAAGAATGACAAAATTGCAGGACCGAGTCAATCTCATGGTCTGGAATGCATCTTCTAATAAACTAGTCACTGCACAACTTCCACAAATAGAGGTCATCCCAAATATAATGCTTAGCATCGCTCTTAATTTTACCATTTTGAGCTTTAGATGCTAAGGGAGGAAAAACATAAGCAACCAAATAATTCACAATATTAGCAAACCATGGAGTGGGAAAGGAATCAGAAATACTATAGAGAATGTACAAATGGTCATCCGGAAAATCATCCCGAATGGGTGAGTCCTCAGACGCACGCTCAATCCTACTCAGATGGTCAGCCACGAGGTTCTGTGCACCACTCCGATCACGAATCTCCAAATTGTAGAAGCAAAGCTTCATGGTGAATCAAAGGTGATTCAAAGGTGTTTTGATGATAACAATGATGATAACAAAAGATGATGACAAAGGTGATGACAAAAAGCTCAAAGATTAATCAAAGAACAACTCATGTAAATCAAAGATCAATCAAGAACAATTCAAGAGTTCAAGATAAGAATCAAGAAGAATTCAAGACTCAAGAAGAAAGTCTAGAGACAAGAATCAAGATTCAAGGTTCAAGATCTCAAGAATCAAGATCAAGATTCAAGACTCAAGATTCAAGAATGAAGAGAAGACTCAATCAAGATAAGTATTAAAAAGTTTTTCAAAACTTTGAATAGCACATGAGTTTTTGACAAAACCTTTTACCAAAGAGTTTTTACTCTCTAGTAATCGATTACCAGATTGTTGTAATCAATTACCAGTAGCAAAATTGTTTTGAAAAAGTTTTCAAATTGAATTTACAACGTTCCAATTAATTTCAAAATGTTGTAATCGATTACAATGTTTTGGTAATCGATTACCAGTACCTTTGAACGTTGAAATTCAAATTCAAATGTGAAGAGTCACATCCTTTCACATAAAAGCTTTGTGTAATCGATTACACTTATTTGGTAATCGATTACCAGTGACTGTTTCTGATAAATCAAAAGATGTAACTCTTCAAAAGGGTTTTGACTTTTTCAAATTGGTTTTAAGTTTTTCTAAAAGTTATAACTCTTCTAAATGGTCTTCTTGGCCAGACATGAAGAGTCTATAAAAGCAAGGCTTTGATTTGCTTTTCAATACACTTTTCACATTCATTCAATCAATCCTTTGCAAGCCTTGAATCTCTTTGAACTTCTTCTTCTTCTTTGTACTAAAAGCTTTCTAAAGTTTTCTGGTTTTTCCAAACCTTGAAAACTTGTGCTATTCATCTTTTCATTCTCTTCTCCCTTTGCCAAAAAGAATTCGCCAAGGACTAACCGCCTGAATTCTTTTTGTGTCTCTCTTCTCCCTTTTCCAAAAGAACAAAGGACTAACTGCCTGAATTCTTTTGTGTCTCCCTTCTCCCTTGTCAAAGAATTCAAAACGACACAGTCTGAGAATTCTTTTGATTCTTCCAATTCCCTAATACAAAAGTGTTCAAAGGACTAACCACCTGAGAATTCTTTTGTATCCCCATTCACAAAGTATCAAAGGTTTAACAGCCTGAGATCTTTGTCTCAACACATTGGAGGGTACATCCTTTGTGGTACAAGTAGAGGGTACATCTACTTGGGTTTGACTGAGAACAAGAGAGGGTACATCTCTTGTGGATCAGTTCTAATGGAGGGTACATCCACTAGGTTCAAAGAGAACAAGGGAGGGTACATCCCTTGTGGATCTTTGCTTGTAAAAGGATTTTTACAAGGTTGAAAGAAATCTCAAGGACCGCAGGTCACTTGGGGACTGGATGTAGGCACGGGTTGTTGCCGAACCAGTATAAAAACTCTTGTGTGTTTATTTCCTTCTTCCCTACTCTTTTACTTTCTGCTGTGCATTTAATTTTCGCTTTTACTTTCTGTTAAGTTTCTCTTCTACTCCTCATTCTCTTAACAATTTAGTAAAATCCTTAGAAGAGTAATTTTTAATTAGTAAAGGTTTAGGAATAATTAATTCAACCCCCCTTCTTAATTATTCTGAGGCCACTCGATCCGACACAAATCAAACTCTTGGAGCCAAAGCATCCACCCGATCAATCTAGGCTTTGATTCAGCCTTCTTCAACAGGTACTTTAGAGTTGCATGGTTAGTATAAATAATAACACGAGTACCAAGCAAATATGAACGAAATTTTTCAAGAGCAAAAATTATCGCTAATAGCTCATTCTCTGTGGTAGTGTAATTTGCTTGAGCAGCATCCAAAGTTTGCGTAATTGGATGCATCGCACATTAGCTCAATTGGGGTTGTCCAGTCAGGTGCCTAAATGATAGGGGTGGTAGTCACCGCACGCTTGAGGCAATCAAAAGCCTTTTTGCACCAGTCATCAAAATCAAACTTCACTTCCTTTTGCAGCAGATTGGATAGTGGAAGGGCCACTTTGCTAAAATCCTTGATAAAGCCCCTATAAAACCTTGCATGACCAAGAAAAAAACGAACCTCTCGCATGCAAGAGGGGTAAGGAAATTGTGAAATAACATTTATTTTTGCAGGGTCTACCTCTATGCCCTTACTGGAAATGATATGCCCTAAAACTATACCTTGTTCTACCATGAAGTGACATTTTTCAAAATTCAGCACAAGGTTGATTTCAATGCATCTATTAAGGACTCTATCCAGACTATCCAAACATGCATCAAAAGAGGATCCATAAACAGTAAAATCATTCATAAACACCTCTATGCAACTCTCTAAAAAATTACTGAAAATGCTAAGCATGCACCGCTAGAAGGTACCGAGGGCGTTGCATAGGCCAAAGGGCATCCTCCTATAGGCAAAAGTTCCAAAGGGACAGGTGAATGTGGTCTTTTCTCGATCCTCAGGAGCAATATGAATTTGTAAATAACCAGAAAAACCATCAAGAAAACAATAATGAGACTTACTTGCCAAGCGCTCAAGCATTTGATCAATGAATGGCAGGGGAAAATGATCTTTTCTGGTTACCTGGTTTAGCCTCCTATAATCAATGCAGACTCGCCAGTTGTTCTGCACTCTTGTGGGGATAAGCTCATCCCTTTCATTCTTAATCACTGTGAGGCTTGTCTTCTTAGGAACCACTTGGACTGGACACACCCACTGGCTGTCAGAAATAGGGTAGATGATTCCAGCTTGTAAGAGCTTGGTCACTTCCTTTTTCACCACATCTAGAATGACGGGGTTGATGGGCTAATACCAGGAATGTCTGCTAAAGTCCATCCAATGACCTTCTTGTGCTTCTTGAGCACTAGCAACAACTTCTCCTCTTGCTCAGCATCAAGGGAGGCAGAGATGATCACTGGAAATTTTTCCTTGTCCTCCAAGTAAGCATATTTGAGAGTTGCTGGTAAGGGTTTCAACTCTGGTGTAGGTGGTGGCTGAATAATGGGAGGAACCAGGGTAGGAGAAGAAGAAGGTTCCTCAGCCTGTACCTCATAAAGCAAGTAAGAAGTATATGTATTTCCTGCAACATGGTTAGTGCATTCTACCTCTAAAAAATCAACATCAAGAGGTACAACACCCAGAAAATCAGGACCAGACTCAAATTCAGATTTATTCTCAGCATAAAAATTAGATACATGATCAAATTCAAACTCAGATTCAAATTCAATGCATAAGGAATGACAAGTATGCAGATCAGATAAAAATGGATGTTTTCTACCATGAAGAACAAAATCAAAATCAATCATATAATCATCAACAATATGATCAATTATCTCAGCACGAAAAACAGAATGATCCTCAGATGGATGTTTCATGGCATCAAGAATGTTAAAATGAATAACAATATCACCAAATTCCATAGACAATGAGCCAGCATAAACATCTATCTTGGTTCGGGCTATTTTCATAAATGGTATGCCTAAAATAATTGGAACTGAATCATGGGAAAATCCCTCTTCCAGATTAAGAACATAAAAATTAATAGGAAAAATAAGTTCACCAACCCGAACCAGAACATCCTTTATGAAACCTGCGGGGTAAGCAATACTTTTATTTACCAAATGAATCACCACATTTGTAGATTGCAAAGGTCCAAGAGATAAAGAATTGAAAATGGACAGAGGCATGACACTAACTGATGCTCCTAGATCTAGCATGGCATTCTTAAATTTATTGTTCCCAATAATGCAAGGTATACAGAAAGTACCTGGGTCCTTACATTTCTCAGGAATGTGAGGAACAGATTTACCTATCAATGCTGACACATTTCTTCCCATGCTAATCCTTTCATTTCCTTTGAGCTTCCTTTTGTGGGTGCACAGCTCCTTTAGAAACTTGGCATATCTTGGAATCTGCTCGATGGCATCTAGCAGAGGTATGTTCACCTCTACTTTTCTGAAGGTCTCCAAGATCTCCTTTTCCGCTTCTTCCATCTTTTTGTTTGGAATTGCTCTAGGTGGGAATGGAAGAGGGATAGAAGGCTGCTGTAAGTCGGAATTACTAGAAGAAGGTCCACCTGCATGAAAATTTTTGTTAGGAAGCTTTCTCTTTTGTGCAACTATCTCATCCTCTTTTTTAGGTGTAGAATGAAGCTTGACAGGTTCAGGTGCAGGTGCTGCTACTGGTGGAGGCACTTGAATTTGGTTGCCAGACCTCAAGGTGATGGCACTCACATTTTTCGGATTCTGCACAGTTTGTGAAGGCAATTTGTCAGAATTTTGGGACTGAGCTTGGTTCATCTGAGTAGCCATCTGCCCCATCTGATTTGTCAGACTCTGAATGGAGGCTCTTGTCTCTTACTGAAATTGCATATTCTGGATGGTCATTTGTCTCACTAACTCTTCTAAGGAAGGTTGAGGAGGAGCCTCAGTTGCTTGTTGTCTTTGTTGTGACTGCTGTTGTTGCTGTATTGAAGGAGGAACATATGGCTTGCTTGGACCAGCAACATTCTAGAAAGGAGGGACAGACTATTGTTGTTGTGGAGGACTTGTCCATCTCAGATTTGGATGATTCCTCCAACCTGGATTGTATCTATTGATTGAAAGGTCATAATTATTCTGTTGTTGTTGGTTTTGCTGCTGAGGAGGTCTATTATAAATGTTTGTAGCATAAGTTTTAGGTTGCTCATTGACTTCAGATTGTTGTAAAGAAGGATAGAGATCTGTATGGTGATCTGCAGAAGAACACAAATCACAAACTCTTGCAACAGGTGTAGATTTCTTATTCATGGCAAGCTGAGTTACTAGGTTGACCAAGGCATCTAGTTTTCCTTCAAGCTTTTTATTTTCAGTAGATGAAGATGAATCCGTGGCCACCTCATGGACTCGTCTAAGAACAATAGCATCATTTCTTGCACTGAATTGTTGGGAGTTGGAAGTCATCTTCTCAATCAAATTCCTAGCTTTAGCAGGGGTCATATCACCAAGAGCTCCACCATTGGTAGCATCAATCATACTCCTCTCCATGTTGCTAAATCCCTCATAGAAATATTGAAGAAGGAGTTGCTCAGAAATCTAGTGGTGAGGACAGCTTGCACATAATTTCTTGAATCTTTCTCAGTACTCATACAAGCTCTCTCCACTAAGTTTCCTGATGCCTGAAATGTCTTTTCTGATGGCAGTGGTCCTAGATGCAGGGAAGAATTTCTCCAAGAACACCCTCTTAAGGTCATCCCAACTGAAAATGAACCTGGGAGCAAGGTAGTAGAGCCAATCTTTTGCCACTCCCTCAAAAGAATGAGGAAAAGCCTTTAGAAAGATATGATCTTCTTGGACATCAGGGGGCTTCATGGTGGAACAAACAATATGGGACTCCTTAAGATGCTTATGAGGATCTTCACTTGCAAGACCATGAAACTTGGGCAGTAAATGTATTAGTCCAGTCTTCAGAACATATGAAACACCCTCATCAGGATATTGAATGCACAAGCTTTCATAAGTGAAATCAGGTGCAGCCATCTCCCTTAGAGTCCTCTCACAAGGTGGAGGTTGAGCCATGTTCTCAGTATAAAAATTAGTAGTGGAATGCTCAAAATTAGAATATTTAGAATCACCCTCAACAGAATGACCAAGATGCACACTATGCCTAACTAATCTATGAAAGGTTCTATCTCTTTCAAGATCAAAGGGTTGTAAATCACCTGGATTTCCCGTAGTCATGCACTATATGCAGCAAATAATGTGTTTCCCAACAGCTCCTAACAAGGGGGTAAAATTACAGCTATACTAAGATGATATCAAAATAAGCTAAAATTTTGTGAGGAACACCCTAAAATCATGAAAAGATAGCACAAAAAATTTCAAACAAAAATTCAAAGTCTAACTATGAAAACTACCTAAGCAAAGTTTAGAAAAATAGGACAATAATACTTGAAAAATAAAAAAATAAAAACTTAGTAAACGGCTGATTTTTGGAGTTTGGGAGACCCTAACCGGCTAAAGCGAGTTTTCACAGTATGGGAAATTTTTTTCTACCCCAAATGCATATATAATAATAGTCATTCTGATACCTGGAGCAAAAGTTATGACCGTTTTAAGTTTTGCTAAAAACAAGTTTCCAAAATTTTTGTCTCTCTCAAATACTGCCACACTAAGTGCTCTTGATATTTTTCACAAAAAATATGGATTAAAAGAAGCTACCACACAAAAAATCAGCCAAAAATAACAACTCTAACTATCAAAACAAAAATCGCTAATTAAATTTCAAAACCAGTCGCTAATCACTGTTCAACACTATTCACAGCAAAACACAAAGCTAAATCAGTCGCTAAAAACAGGGAATGTAACTAAAATGCAAAACAGAACGCTACACAAAATAAGATAACTAAACACTATTATGAACCTTTGGCCCACTGCTCCCCGGTAACGGCACCAAATTTGATCGAGGTCATACTCGAATCAAATAAACATTAAAAATGCAGTATCTAGAAAGTGATCCTAGGTCGTCTCCCAACGAGCAATGGTCAACCGAACGTTCATAACAGATAGTAATAAAACAGTAACGAATTGGGGGGGGGGTGGGGGGTTGTTTGTTTTTGTAAATTAAACAGCGAGCAAATTTTAATTAGAAAATATCAAAATTAAAATATGTTTCCCCTTGATTCACAAGCAAGTCTCTTATCCTAGGTTAAGATAATTTATCCTTAATGAGTTCAACCACTTAATCCAACCTTAAATTAAATTACTAAGCGAAAATTAACATAAGGCTGTCATTATATGATTAAGCAACACATATACCAATTAATCATGAACGAAACTGATCATTAAGCATGAACGTAAATTAAGCACAGAGACAATTAATCAAGCACTAAGCATGCATGAATTAATAGCAACAAATACAAAGTAATTGGTAAAGAGGAAAAACTGAGCAGAATTCAATAGTAATAATAAAACCTCCAAGAGAGTTGTGCTTGATCCTCAAGAGAAAACAACGCTGGAGACTTAGCCTTCCATTAATCAATAGAAAACGAAATTGCAGATTGAAACAGAAAACAAAATTTTATTGTTACGTGAATAGTAAAAACTGAAATTGCAAAACCTAAAATTATTCTTTTTCCCAAAAACGAAAAGACTCCTAAACTAAAATCTTGGTGTTGTTATATAGGTTCTCAGCCCCCAAAGCTTACAAATCTATTTTAAGTCCAAGCTCATTAATAAAATAAAATATGGACAAGATAAGATAAGATTTGATAAAATAAAATTTAGATGAAATAAAATCTAGATAAGATAAAATCTAGATGAAATAATATCTAGATTAGATAAAATCTGGATAAGATAAGATTTGGTAGAATAAAATTGTCTGCTCTCTTCAAGTCCAAGCCCAATTCCAGATTCAAACTCAATTGTTTATAATTCTCCTGAAATTAAATTAAAAACACAAAATTAGTCCAGTAGGCCTAAATGATAAAACTGCATAATTAATTTGACAATTAAGGCTAATCAGTAATTAAAATGGTGACATAAAGGGTTAAGAAATAGGAGAAAATGATGACACATCACACCCCACATGTAGGGCAGTTGCGCAATTCAGCAAACTCATGTCTATACAAAATGCAATCATTACGGCAAGCATGTATTTTTTGGTATTCCATTCCAACAGGACATAATATCTTCTTTGCCTTGTAATGAGTCTTCGGTACGTGTTATCTCCCAAAAGCATATTCTTCAATAACAGTAATTCATTGAAGCTTTTGTCACTCCTCCCAAATCTTGGTTTCAAATTGACCAAAGCTAACACCCCTGATAACCGTGTGTACTTAGTGCATCCAATAAACAATGGAATCTTTGAATCATTATCTAAGGTGTCATAATACGGTGCATTTTCTTGCCTAAAACCCTCTTATCCAAGATCACGTAGCATGTCTTCTATCTGATCACCGACTTGTTCATCAACTGGAGCAGTTGGAGGGGTTGATGACATTTCTGGTAACTCACCATGCCATATCCATTTTGTATAAGTAGGACAGATACCATCACAGATAAGGTGTGTTCTAATGTCATCCAAACATTGTCGTCGCCCATTCAAACATTTAACACAAGGACAAAAGTATAGTCCACCATTGTCAGATGCATTATCTTTAGCAAATTTTAAGAAACCTTCAATCCCATTTTCGTACTCTTCAGTTATGCGTGTTGTTTTCATCCAACGCCAATCCATCTTTGGTGTACTGTCAGACGAGATACATTATTCGATATGCATGCAAACCTCTCTTTTATTAAACCAAATGTGTGACCTTACCCCATTCAGGAAAACATTTTTTTTACTTCATTTTGACTAAAAAGTTAACTATGTTATGTTATTTTTAACTAAATTTTGGCAGCATTTCACTTTGGTCTCCAAGTACACGACATGAAAGCGGTGACAACAATTCACCCCGATCATGTATGCACCCGGAGAACAAAGCAAGATGCAGTGTCCGAAATCTAGTTAAAAATAACACAACGTAGTTAAATTTTTAGTGAAAATGAAGTAAAAAAACTTTGTCTTCCCAGACCGTCCAAACGGACAATTCAAGATTCAATACAACAATTAATCCAAACTATCCGTATTAATTGTTGTATTGAACCTCAAACGGGGAACTATGGCTCGCTCAATGTAGTACTACACACCAGTTTCATGTGAACCAACAATATAATAAATAACGACATAAATGTGACAATGGCATACAAATAAAGTATTCATTGTTAAATGAAGGAAATTAATAACAAACAAAGTTGAAAAGCATAACAGATACTATTGTTGTATTAAAACATTGCCAAAAAGGGAGTGTGAGTGACAAATATCACCTAATGTCATACTTGGGAAATTTGTATGTACTCATATAAGTTTGTGCTATTTTCATATTTATTGATATAAAATCATGCAATTCCACTCTTTCGAATTATTCTAAATATGAACTAATTGAAACTGAGTTTTCAAATAACAAAACAAACCCCATACAACTTGGTAACCTCTAAAAGGTATTAAATAAATAAATACGGGTGGACTATGTAATGGAAGTCAAACGCAAAACTGAAGAATGATTCCAAAATTTTGTTAGGCTGAAGAGGTGTTTAGTGATATGAAGATGGTTGGAATTTAACCTAATGTTCATAGTTATAGTATTGTCAATGATTTTATTTTGTTGCTGCAAAAAAATTATGTGACCTCATGATGTTGTATCGGACATGATCGATGCAGGGTGGGATCCTAATGGGATTACGTTCAATTGTTTGATGCGGGTTCATGTCAATCCTGCGAGAACTGAGAAGGTTTAACAGGTTTACTAGAATTTTAGCATTCAGATTCATTGTAGGGATGACAATCTCGAAGAGGATGCAAAGATTGACAATTCGATGGTCAACAAAGGGGTTGCTGCAGTTTCATATTTATTTTTGGATGCACAGCGAAGTTAAAATGTGTTGTGATGACTGGTTAGAGTTGACAAAGTTTTGACCATCTTAAAGCATTACAGAACCGGTTAGAGTTGACAAAAAATGGTCTTGTCTTCTCTTCTTCAAACACCTAGTTGATGAACTTCTGGCAAGTCTGTTAATGATTACAAGCTGCAACTCCCTTAATGTGAACTACATTGTTTTGTCTGTTAAAAAGTCGAGCAAAGAGCATACTAATTTGGTGCCCTGAATCCACACAGCTTCTCTTCAAGGGATTTGCTGATGAATGTGAAGCTATGAAGGTCCTTGTATGTGGACATGGTGCATGATAAACTGGTTCTTCAACAAGGTGGGCAACTGAATGGGAAGAACAAGGAACTGGTTCTTCAAAAAGACATCGGACTTCAACTCTTTGAGACATGTCACTCTAAATTGAAGGACAAAGAATCCAAAACTGAATCCATTGTTGAGAATCTGCAGGTACAGCTCTGAAAAAGTGAGTTTGAACATGAAGCCTACTTAGCAGCAAAATGTAAAGCTACAGCATATGAAGAATGACACTACAGAATTGAAGATGGAAGTTGCAGTCACTAAACTTGTGTTACAAAATGCAGAAACAAAGCTTAGAGTAACGGTGGAAGAAATGGAAGCAGCTAATGCAGCAGAGGCAAGTGTTGTTGATCAGATTAAGGTCTTATCTATGAGAACTAGTCATTCTCATTCATCACCTTCTGAACCTGGTGCAAGAATTACAATTTCAAGGGAGGAGTTTGAATCCATAGTTCATAAGGTTAAGGAGTCTGATAAATTAGCAGATATCAAAGTGGTTGTTGCCACAACACAGCCACTTTGAAGCTGCAAATGCTACCCAAAAGAAAGTTCTAATGTACATGGTCTTTTTCTATTAAGGCTACAGCTTGAGGGGAAGTCTTCTTATGCACTACTCTATTAACCTTGTTATAAAAATATGAGGATCATTATACATTGAAGGGTGTCCGATTACAGTTTTCTAACGTGTCTCTTTCTTTCGCTCTACTCAATCTCTCTTCTATCTATGCAAAGCTTATCCATGAACTACAGCAGTGCTAGTAAAAAACCACCGTGGCTAGTAAAATGCACAATTTAAAAATAGAAATTGCTTAAAAAGTGGAGTTTTAGTCGACAAATAGTCACCAGAGGCAAAGTAATTGCACAGATTCAATAACTATGTACATTACCTTCTATTAGAGGTATATTCACCCTTTCGTAGCCTTTAGCAATAGAAACTCGAACACGACATCCCAAATATACTTTATTATTCAATTCAAGAACCTGTCATTACAGCAGAAAAATGATTTTCAGGTTAAACTGATTACAACTGAGTATAACTAAGACCTTTCTAGAACTTATTAGTATGTTGTTGTATGACATGGATGACATGATGCGATTTCTCATCACAATATAAACTAATAATTCTTATGCATGTGTAGAGGCTATAACTTAATGTTTTCTGATACGGCTACTACAACTCACAATTTTCTTGTGCAAGGACTAAAATTTAAAATAGGAACTATAAGACACAAAGAAATAGTTTAACCAACGAATTTCTTCTAAACATAGACAAAAGTCAGAATGGAAGAAGCTCAAAATAACCTGCGAATACCAATTACTAATTTCAGTTTACTTTCTATGACTTTGTTGCTTTATTGCACTAAAGCTCACAAATGCATCCAAACACAATATTGTTGTACTTACTAAAAAAAATAATGGAAATTTCTTGTTTTTTATTATCAACAAGTTCATGTGGACTTGGATTGGGGAACAAAAAAACAACAACAGCTACAAGCTGCAAAACAAGTGTAAAAACAGAGGGTACCTACTGCCTACAGTCGAAATAGAAGTGTTTTTTATGTAACGTTTTTAATATTAATTATAAGAGTTTGACTAAAATCTTTATTTAACATAATTTAAATTATAAACAGTAATTATAAATTTCAAACGGGAACAGAAACTTCACAGATTCTTTGAAGCGGACTTAAAATCAAAACAGTTGAGGTATCATGAACAGAAAAGCTAAATTATGTTAACTAATTTGTTATTTTCATTTCTAAATTACTTTGTTATTTGACCTGGTATCTCCTAGAACCTGTGCTACGAAGTTCCTACACAAAGGTTTCTCCATTTGTTCTTCAATTGATCCAAGAAGGAGTGGCACTAAACACTACTGGTAGTGTGCACAAGTCCAATAAATGAGGTTGTGAATTTGAGTTTTCAGGTAGTGCCACAAAGAAAGCAATCCTATCTTGGGCTGTCTTGGAATTTGATGCAAGCTCCATTGGAGCTTGTAGGCCTAGGATCTTCTTCATCAATGAATTCATTTGCTTCTTGGAAGATGAATAGCAACGGAATGGAGAAGGAAGAGAGAGAGGAGACACCACTTCAAGGAGAAGATGAGTCTAGAAGAAGCTCACCACCATAGGAGGCCATGGATAAGAGCTTGGAGGAAGAAGGAGATGAATGAAGGGAGAGGGAGAGAAGAGCACGAAATTTTGTGCTCCAAATGAGCTTTGAAATCTGAAGTTTAATATTCAAATGATCAAAGTTGAAAAAAATACACACACATGACCTCTATTTATAGCCTAAGTGTCACACAAAATTGGAGGGAAATTCAAATTTCACTTGAATTTGAAATTGAATTTGTGGAACCAAACTTTGGAGCCAAAATTTCACTAATTATGATTAGTGAATTTTAGTTATGGTTCAGCCCACTAATCCAAGATCAATTACAAGATTCTCCACTAAGTGTGCTTAGGTGTCATGAGGCATGAAAAGCATGAAGGACATGCACAAAGTGTGACTATGTGATGTGGCAATGGGGTGTAGTAAGCAAATGCTCACCTCCCCCTCTAAAATTTAATTGGATTGGGCTTCTACCAATTCAATTAAATTTATTTCCAATCACACACATCAAATATCCACTTAGTGCATGTGAAATTACAAAACTACCCCTAATACAAAAACTAGTCTAGGTGCCCAAAAATACAAGGGCTGAAAAATCCTATATTTCTAGGGTACCCTACCTACAATATGGAGCCTTATATACAAGGACCAAATATAATGACATCCTAGTCTAATATGTACAAAGATAATTGGACCCAACCTTGGCCTATGGGCTCAGAAATCTACCCTAAGGTTCATGAGAACCCTAGGGCCTTCTTCAGCAGCTCTAGCCCAATCTTCTTGGAGCCTCTTGCTCATGGTTCTAGTGATTGGTCTTCCTAGGGAGGATTGCATCATCCCCTTCCCCTTGAAGAGGAGTTGACCTCAAATCTGTTAGTTTCTCCTCCTCAATATCAGCTTCACCTGCAAAAGGAGTTAAATCAGAAATGTTAAAAGTGGTGTTGACTCCATACTCTTCTGGGAGGTCCAACCTATAGGCATTGTTATTGATCCTCTCCAAAACCTGAAAAGGTCCATCCCCTCTAGGGCTAAGCTTGGATTTTCTTTTAGTAGGGAATCTATCCTTCCTAAGATGGAGCCAAACTCAGTCACCCTCATTAAGAACTAGCTCTTTTCTTCCTCTATTGCCTTTAGTTGAATACACCTTTGTTTGGTTCTCTATTTGGTTCTTAACCCTCTCATGCATCTTCTTTACAAATTCTGACCTAGATTCCCCTTCTTTATGTATAAAAGAAATGTCCAGTGGGAGGGGAATGAGGTCTAACGGTGTTAGGGGATTGAACCCATAGACAACCTCAAAAGGGGACTGCTTGGTGGTTCTATGAACCCCCCCCCGTTGTAGGCAAATTCTACATGAGGAAGATACTCATCCCAAGACTTATGGTTGCCTTTCAAAAGAGCCCTTAAAAGGGTGGATAAAGACCTATTCACTACCTCTGTTTGCCCATCAGTTTGTGGATGACAAGTGGTAGAGAAAAGAAGTTTAGTTCCTAACTTAGCCTATAAGGTTTTCCAGAAGTGGCTAAGGAACTTAGCATCTCTATCTAACACAATGGTCCTAGGAAAACCATGGAGTCTCACAACTTCCCTGAAAAAGAGTTTTGAGATGTGGGAAGCATCATCCACCTTGTGGCATGGTATAAAGTGTGCCATCTTGCTAAACCTATCCACCACCACAAAGATAGAGTCTACACCTCTTTGGGTTCTAGGAAGCCCAAGGACTAAGTCCATACTAATGTCTACCCAAGGTGCAGATGGGATGGGTAAGGGTGTGTATAGCCCATGAGGCATCACCCTAGACTTGGCTTGTAAACAAGCCACACACCTAGTGCAATGCTTATGGACATCTTTCTTCATATGGGGCCAATAAAACTTTTCTTTGAGTAAGACAAGGGTCTTGTCTATCCCAAAGTGGCCCATGAGCCCACCCTCATGGCTCTCTTTCACAAGTAATTTCCTAATGGATCCTTGGGGTATGCAAAGCTTTCCCTCTTTGAACAAATACCCCTCAGCCAAATAGAATCCATCTTGGGCCTTTTTCCCACAATTCTCATAAATGGGAGAGAAATGTTCATCTAAAGCATACAAGTCCCTAATATTATCAAATCCTAAAATTTGAGCTCCTAGGGAGCAAAACAATGTGTGTCTCCTAGAGAGGGCATCAGCTACCACATTTGTTTTTCCCTTTTTGTATTTGATAACATATGGAAATTGCTCTAGGTACTCTACCCATTTTGCATGCCTCTTGTTTAACTTGCTTTGCCCTCTAATGTACTTAAGTGATTGATGATCACTATGAATGACAAATTCCTTGGAAACAAGGTAATGTTCCCAAGTTTGGAGGGCTCTTATTAAGGCATAAAGCTCTTTATCATAGGTGGGGTAGTTGAGGGTGGCACTATGAAGTTTTTCACTAAAATAAGCAATAGGGTGCCCACCTTGTAACAATACAACTCCAACTCCCACTCCAGAGGCATCACATTCTAGCTCAAAAGTTTTAGAAAAGTCAGGAAGAGCTAGAACAGGTGCCTTAGTAAGATTTTCTTTGAGCAAAGCAAAGGCTTGCTCTTGTTTTTCACCCCAGGTAAATGTCACATTCTTCTTCACCAGCTCATTGAGAGGTGATGCAATTATAGAGAAATTAGGAACGAACCTTCTATAGAAGCTTGCTAACCCATGGAAGCTCCTAATATCTCCCACACTTTTTGGGGTGGGCCATTCTTGGATGGCCTTGATTTTCTCAGGGTCCACTTGGACCCCATTTCTACCAACTACAAAACCTAAGAAAACTATATTATCTACACAAAAGGTACACTTCTCTATATTTGCATAGAGGGTGTTTTTCCTAAGGACTGAAAGAACTTGTCTGAGATGTCCTAAGTGATCATCTAGGCTCCTACTATACACTAAAATATCATCAAAATAAACAACTACAAATCTACCTATGAAATCCCTTAAGACATGATGCATAAGCCTCATAAAGGTGCTTGGTGCATTAGTGAGCCCAAAAGGCATCACTAGCCATTCATACAAACCAAACTTGGTCTTGAAAGCAGTTTTCCACTCATCACCCTTTTTCATCCTGATTTGGTGATAACCACTTTTAAGATCAATTTTTGAAAAGATATTGGCACCATGCAACTCATCAAGCAGATCATCAAGTCTAGGAATGGGGTGCCTATACTTTACAGTGATGTTGTTGATGGCCCTGCAATCTGTACACATTCTCCACGTACCATCCTTTTTGGGCACCAACAACACTGGCACAGCACATGGGCTTAGGCTCTCTTGGACCCAGCCCTTCTCCAACAATTCTTTAACCTGAGACTCTATCTCCTTAGTCTCATGAGGGTTAGTCCTATAGGCTGGCCTATTAGGAAGGCTTGCTCCTGGGACTAAATCTATTTGGTGTTCTATTCCCCTTAAAGGAGGTAGCCCAGGGGGTATCTCTTTGGGAAATATATCACCAAATTCATGTAAGAGTTCTTGGACCTTTGGGGGTAAGGTCTCAAATGTAGGAATTGTGACAATGCTAAGGGATGTTTCCCTTAATAGGAGAAGGTAGAAAGATTGTTTAAGAAGGAGTGCTCTTTTAATATCACCTTTTATTGCAAAATGATTTTCCTTTTTAACAATCTTCTTGGAGGAATCCTTTCCCTCTTTTTCCTTCCCCCTGGCCTTTGAAGACAAGACCTTACTATCCTTCTTTTTCTTTTGTTTTTCTAATTTTTCTTCCTCATCCCTCTTATCTTTCATAGTTAGTTGATCTTTGGCCACCTGTGAAGGTGTTTGAGGATGCAACACAAATTTAGTGCCAAGATGGGTGAGGCTAATCTCATTAGTTAGGCCATTATAAATGATCTTCCTATCAAATTGTCACGGCCTTCCTAAAAGAATATGTCCTGCCTCCATGGGAACTATATCACAATTAACTTCATCCTTATATGTCCCAATGGAGAAAGGTACCTTCACTTGTTGGTTAACTATCATTTCCCCTTGCTCATTGAGCCATTGAAGTTTATAAGGTTTTGGGTGGGGAATGATAGTGAGGTTCAACTTGGAAACTAATCTTGTGCTACAACAATTGCAACAAGATCATCCACAATGAGAGAACAAGTTTTATCTAAAATTTTGCATCTTGTATGAAAGATGCTCTCTCTTTGGGATTGAGATAGATCACAAGATTGACCTCCAAGGAGCCTTCTAACCATTAAGAGGTCACCTTCTTCATGAGGGTAGACTTCCTCACTAGACTCTTCACCCCTTACTTCATCTTCACTTCCACTAGAGGAAGGGCAAGAAGTAGTCTCCTCTTGACTACTATAAATGTCTTGACCCCTCATGATCATGGTTTTCTTTGTGGGGCATTGAGAGGCAATGTGACCTCTCCCAAGACATTTGAAGCATTTAATGTTGCTAGTCCTTTCTTGGGAACTAGTCTTAGGGGTGTATTTCTCTATGGTCTTACCCTTATCTTCCTTGGGTTTTGAAGGTGCAGCCCCTAAAATTCCATGGGCTTGGTCCTTCCTTGGATAAGAGTGAGAGCCATAAGATTTTGAAGAAGGCTTTCTTTTAAGTTGTTGCTCCACTCTTATACAAAGTTGGACTAGCTCATCTAGGTCCCTATATGGAAGGAGTTCAACCTTGTCCCTCACTTCCATATTAAGTCCACTAAGGAACCTAGCTATGCTTGTTCTTTCCTCCTCCCTAAGTCCAGCTCTTAAAAGGAGTAGTTCCATTTGTTGTCTATATTCTTCAACACTCATACTCCCTTGTCTAAGCCTTTGGAGCTTGTCCATAAGCTCCCTTTCATAGTAGGAGGGAATGTGTCTCTTCCTAAGGGCACTCTTAAGATCATTCCAATACTCTACTGGAGGATCCCCATGAATCCTTCGTTCTTTAACAAGGGAAGTCCACCAATAAAGGGCATACCCTTGAAAGCTAAGGGTAGCCAATGGAACTTTTCTCTCTTCGCTAATATGATGGCAAGCAAATAGTTGTTCAACCTTCATTTCCCAATCTAAGTAGGCCTCAACATTATCTTTTCCGTGGAAATATGGGAGGCTAATGTTAACCTCTTGAGGCCTTCTATCCTTTTCTCTTCTTTGGGAGTGATGTTTAGTATGTGAACTATGACGCCCTCTATAATAGTCGTTAAGTTCTTCACTTAAACTCTTGCAAGAGTCATGACTACTATAGGAGGCATGTTTTTCTCTTTTCATTTCTTTCATTATTTTTCTTCTTCTTCTTTCTTCCTCTCTTATTTTCTCTCTTTCATCTTGACTTATTTCTTCCACTCTTTTTTTACCTTTTTCTTTTCTCTCTTGTTTTTCTTTCCACAACTTAAGGGATCTCAACTCATCTAATATCTTATACAAGGGGTCCTTAGGAGTAGAACCCTCACCATTAACACTAGATGAAGAATGAAGACTCATGTTGGTTCCTAAGTTATGGTTCTTTCTTGTTGGGGGTTTGAAAAAAAGGTAAAAGAAACTATGGTTGAAACTAACCAAAATAAACACTAAAAAAGGTGTAAAAGATAAGGTAAAAACTAATTGGTAAAAAGAAAGTTATCTAGGCGATTTGACAATGGAGGGTAAAGGAAATAAGTTATGAAAGTAAGCAAGAAATTAAAGTGCAAGAAATGCAAACTAGGCGGATCCTAAGAGTGTTTGGATGACCTCATTTAAGGTTCCCAACAAAACACTCACTATCCTAAGAGAAAATTGCCTAAAATTATTACACACAAATGGAAGTAGGGTGACCTAGCGGAGGCTCCCAACTTACTTCCAATGAAAGGCCTTTTTGTTACAAAATTTGAAAGCAAAGCAAATTGCCAATTACAAAATTACAAAGAAAAAAGTCCTCAATTGTGGTGGCTATTCTCTCTTTAGTGTTTCACTCAATTTGGAGTGCTTCTTAGTCCAATAGCTCTTAAGGTGGTTGGCCCCTTGCTTCTTGACTCAAATTCTTCAAGATATGACACCAATCCTCCTTTCCAATTTCCTATATGACAACTCACAAACAAGGAAACAAAGAGACAAGCAATAACCAAAGACAAAAAAAATGAAATGAAAGCTAAACCAATAGAGTTTTAACAAGACAAATTTCCAAGGATTATTCAACAATTAAAGCAATGAAAAGCACAAAAAAGCAAGCTAGGACTCAAAGAGAAACCTAGAATGGCTCTAGAGTATAGTAGAAAAACTAAAAAAAAAATGACTCAAGAAACCTCTAGTTTTGGCACTTGTTTTCACAATAATTTTCAATTGAAATTTCAGAACTAGGATTGGTATAAAATAGGCACCAATTATAGAACAAATTTTGAGCCAAAACAACAAGCACACTTTCCTTTCACTTCTTTTTTTTTTTTCCTGGACACTGATTTTTCTGCCAACTTGTGAGATTTTTCTTTATTTTTCCTTTAATCCAAATCGCTTGGTTCTTTTTTTATAATTTTGGTCCAGATGTCTAAAAAATTCAGTAAAAGTTTCAGCTCAAAAAACGTAGTGACCAATTCCCAGTAATTTATACACTTTTGTATGTTCAAGTTGTCTGCACCAGCGATTTCAACCTAGAAATCAAGAGTAGTGTTTATGTTGCTTAAGGCTTGGATAGTTACAATTTGTGTTTGCTTATGCTCAATTATCTTGAATAACACAATTCAAGAGAGCTTAAGACTTATTTGATTCACAAATCCAGCCACAACTCAACACCACATCTCAACTTCATCATAGGCATCATGTAGGAATCTTAGAAAACAAAAAAAGAGTTCAACAACAAGACTACTTCTAGTAATTGATTTAAAACATGTTATGAACTAAATAACATGCATGAATTAGACTCAAAATTCAAAAGATAGGCTAAGAATGACAAGAATACATGAAAAAATGTATCTAGAATTCAAAAAACAAAATAAAAATTCAACACAAACTTAGAGCATAATGTGACAATTACTATGACTAAACATGACTCTAAGACAACATGGATTAAGTGATTTACACTTAGATTTTTGTGTTTTTTTTTTCTAATCAATATTTTGGAACAAAATTTAGATCTAAAGGTTCAGCACAAGAATATTATGAATGAAAATTGATAGAACCTAAAATCAACACAAAAACAAGATTCAAGAGTAGATCTACAAAATTTGAACCATAGAAATGCAAGAACAAGTGTAGATCTAAGATTTAATCGGTTTATTTTTTTTGAATCTACTCTAAACAGCACCAAACCACAAGACAATGGAGGATATACATGGAGAATAAAATGAAGAACAAGGAATTAAAGAGAATTCACCGAACAAAAAGATAGAGGAAGCAAAAGAACATCACCTAGATGAAGATGCTCTTGATACCACATGATGCAAGCTCCATTGGAGCTTGTAGGCCTAGGATCTTCTTCATCAATGGATTCCATGATGCAAGCTCCATTGGAGCTTGTAGGCCTAGGATCTTCTTCATCAATGGATTCCTTTGCTTCTTGGAAGATGAATGGCAGCGGAATGGAGAAGAAAGAGAGAGAGGAGACGTCACTTCAAGGAGAAGATGAGTCTAAAAGAAGTTCACCACCATAGGAGACCATGGATAAGAGCTTGGAGGAAGAAGGAGATGAATGAAGGGAGAGGGAGAGAAGAGCACGAAATTTTGTGCTCCAAATGAGCTTTGAAATCTGAATTTTAATATTCAAATGATCAAAGTTGAAAAAAAATACACACACATGACCTCTATTTATAGCCTAAGTGTCACACAAAATTGGAGGGAAATTCAAATTTCACTTGAATTTGAAATTGAATTTGTGGAACCAAACTTTGGAGCCAAAATTTCACTAATTATGATTAGTGAATTTTAGTTATGGTTCAGCCCACTAATCCAAGATCAATTACAAGATTCTCCACTAAGTGTGCTTAGGTGTCATGAGGCATGAAAAACATGAAGGACATGCACAAAGTGTGACTATATGATGTGACAATGGGATGTAGTAAGCAAATGCTCACCTCCCCCTCTAAAATTTAATTGGATTGGACTTCTACCAATTCAATTAAATTTATTTCCAACCACACACATCAAATATCCACTTAGTGCATGTAAAATTACAAAACTACCCCTAATACAAAAACTAGTCTAGGTGCCCAAAAATACAAGGGCTGAAAAATCCTATATTTCTAGGGTACCCTACCTACAATATGGAGCCCTATATACAAGGACCAAATATAATGACATCCTAGTCTAATATATACAAAGATAATTGGACCCAACCTTGGCCCATGGGCTCAGAAATCTACCCTAAGGTTCATGAGAACCCTAGGGCCTTCTTCAGCAGCTCTAGCCCAATCTTCTTGGAGCCTCTTGCTCATGGTTCTAGTGATTGGTCCCTTCCTAGGAAGGATTGCATCAGAATTGAACATGGAGATGGAGAACTTGACAAGAAGTTATTCCATCTAGACAAATCCAGCTCCTGAATAACACCACCACTACTATTTTTGCCACTAATATCAACAACAAAAAGTGGCAATTGACCAGAGAGACAGTTATAGCTCTATTCAAGAACCAACAAGTGATTCACCAATGACAAAAAGTGGTGTTGCAGAGTACCAAACAATCTATTATGGGAGAGATTAAACTGACAGACAGAACAAAGGTTTGTGAGAGAGGGGGAGATGAAGCCAGTGAGACCTCTAGATGGTAGAAACAAGGTTTTGTAGTAGCTATTACCTATTTTGTTGTTAAGATGTTGGTTTCACTATTTAAGTGGGTGGGTTGGTCAGCAAATGTCTATCTAATAGCTAATGAAACAATATTTTGTTGTTAACATCTATTTGACATTAGTAATTTTTGCTTCATAACTGTTGGTGGTTTGTCCATGTGGATGAAATCATTGATTATGTGGTGGACCAGGCAAGAGTAAATTCTCATCGACTGCATGAAAATTAGTTCTTCAACTGACAAAGTTTTTGTTAATGATATGGAATATGGTCGTTGTTGCAGCATATAGTGTTCTCACTTAGGCAAACTTTCTTGTACTGCATCTCCTTTTATGTTCAAAAGGTTTTCAACTACCTAAGAGAATTAATGAAGAGGAAAAAAAGAGAAGATAGGTGGAGCTCAACTTTTAGTTTTATTTGCTATCTAGCTAGTCGTGCTTGGTTGAGCCAAATAAAATATAAAGACAAGAGAATTATAATAAGTAAAGCATGATAGGTATAGATTAGTAACACATTTTATGGAGTAGTACTTTTTATTTATTTTTATTTTGATACAATAATAATAAGGAAATAAAGTCAAGAGAATTAGCTAGCACTAGCTACAACATGTCCATCGCTGCAGAGGGAGGAGGGACCACGAATTCCTCTGGATATTAGTAGTACTTTTGAACTGGAAGCCTGATGATGAGTGCTTTTAAATTTTTATTTAAAGAATAAAATATAAAACAAGTAATTCCAAATGATGTACACTACTATTGTAGTATTTTATAAGTGATGTATGTTATCATGTTAATATAATATTTTTATTAAAGAATTAATTTAATCTCTTAACACTTCTATCAATACTTTTAATTTTGAAAATAAATCAAGATTATCAATATTATTTGAATGATTATCTTTAAAAAAAATTCAAGATTAATAAGATTTTTTTATCTATTATGATCTAAAGTTTTTAATTTGTTGCATAAAAATAAAAAAAACTATATTACAAAATTTGTTCAAATTGAATCTTAATAAAAAAGAATGAATTGACCTACTTTTTAAAGAAAATGTTCAGTGCATTTTTATTTGAAAAATTAAAATCTTAGAAAAATCACTTCAACATATTCCTTTTTTTTCATTATAATTGTAGTTCTAGATTATTTTACACAAACCAAATAAAATCTAACAAATAAATTAAAGAGAATAACAACTTTATAAAATTAATTTTACTATTATTATTATTAATTTATTTTTAGTTTTTGTTGTCCATATATCATTAATATTATAAGGAATATAAATAAAAAATATAATTAATATTACATTAAAACACTAAAATGACAATTATTTTAAAATAAATATTTTCTTATTATATAACAATTAGTATTAGATGAAAGGAGTATGTCTTTTCATCACCAAACAAATACAACACTAGTATTGCGTCCTCCTACTTATGCTTCCAATTTCCCTGTATATAAACTAATTTCACTTTTGAAAGATACATAGTGGTGATTTTTGCTTTTATTATTTTAAATTAATTATTTTAAAATTTAAAAGTGAACGAAACACTAATGCTTTTAATGAAAAATAGAAGAAATGGCTAAAATAAACTTTCTAAAAATATAAAAAATCAAAATAAATTTTTTTAAACTTAATGCATAAAAAAATATTAAAACATAAAAGATAAAAAATATCATTTAACCTACAAAGTGATATTCAATGTAGTCAAAGTGTCAAACACACACTTACTTTATTTTATTTTAATGTGCTTCAATGTGTGTGTTCAAAGTAAATTTTTAATAATTCGTACTGTGTTATGTAAATCAAGTTTCATCATTTCATGTTAGTTTAAATTGATTACTACCCCTCCTACTCTAATATGCCGTCATTATCAATATCACTACAGAAAAGGCTTTAATTTGACAATGAAGTCTCAATTGTACCAGAAAAGTATGTTATAATCTTACCAAGTAAAAAGGTTGGTACAATCTTCTACACAGCACTGAGGTTAAGCAACTAGGAAGCGGCAGACCAAGGATACGAGAACCTGAAATAATGTAACATGCTGAAATATCTAAACATTCAACTGATGAACTAGTGTTAGTATGACTATAACTCGAAGCTTTAACAGGGAAAATAAGAAGCGGATTAAGTAAAAGCCAATGACTGATTCTTAGAATCATACCATTAGTACATTGCCATATAGCATAACAATTTCATGCTATGAAAATGGTATACAACTTCCATAAATAAAAATATTACCAGTCCAAAAACAATTTCAATTCTGTACTTTGAACCTTGTTTGATACCCTCTCAATTGTCCAACTTGAAATGCATATCAAATTGACAAATAACAATAGAAAAACTTCAGATCATACATACAAAGAGACATGCCACAAAATTAATTGTATCAACAACGAAGATTTAAATCACAGCAAAGTTAGCAACACCACCAACAACGGGATCCAAAAAAATTGTATCCAAAGCACTGTTGGTAAGTTGCATATCTCAAAAGACTCTCTCATACATTCTTTTTAACACACTTCTTGTTAATACTGAGATATAATGTACATCATAAAATTTTGTAGGTTTAACTCATTGCTTAAGGAGTCTCACTCATCATTTTGTAATTCTTAATGAATTTTAATCAATAGTAGAAAATGTGTGTTAAATAGTGTAATGGTTTCCATGGATCTTGTTTAGTTGATTGAAGATAATGCGTAAGTCATAAAATTTTTATATATTTTTTATTATAGATAAAAAGAAAATAGTGTCATGTTTTTTGTACTTTATTTTATATTTTATATCATATGGTTTGTTAGTCATGGTCTAAGAAAATCATTTGATACATGGGATCAGATTTTGTGTCATGTCTTTGTCTTATGAATGTTTTGTGAAATGATTTGAAGGCAAAGGAGGAGAATCACAAACATTATAAGTGACATCATGTGTAAGAGAAAAGAGAATTTTACGATGGAGAGGTATCTATTAGGCCACTTGCTGAACTACAACGATGAAAAAGGACAAATGCTAAGCGATGACCAAATTGCTGAATGTAATTGGGGTCCTATTTGAAGCTGAGGATACTACAGCAAGTGTTCTAACCTGGATTCTCAAGTATCTTGAGGATGACCACAAACTTCTTGAAGCAATAAAAGTAAGACTTGTTTTTTGTCTCCCAAAAAGATTTTGTAAATCCATGTAGCTCACAAGTGTTGAAAAGTTTATGCTAATTAATGAGTCAACAAAATTGTTTTGCAGGCAGAGAAAATGGGAGTATATAAAGCTAATGAAGGAGGGAACATGCCATTGGCATGGGGTCAGGCCTGAAATATGCCAATTACTCATAGGGTATGGTATATACTATATACTGCTGTAAATAATGTGATGCAACAAAATTCCATGTCTTGGGTTAATTTCAAGGCAAGTTGCTGAATATATATTTCTCATTACAATCTTGTTTAAAAGAAAAATCTTTTTAAAAAATGGCCAAAAACATGTGAAACTTAAATGACAGCAGTTGAAGGGGGACATACCTAGGAAAACTTAGAAAAAACCTACAAATAAAAGATTTTCAAAAAAACCAACTTAATTAACAACCAAGTTAACACATCTAACAAGTGAATTTTCATTCTACAACAGTGTGAACTTAACCCAATCTCATGCATGTGAGTTCAAACTTCTGACTAGTTTATTTGTCAACTGTAATTATCACAAGTTCATTTATAAAGATTTTAAAAATTTCAACGTGCAACTTCTACTTTTAAAATAACAGAACATAGTTATTAGGTGCTTCAAATGATACAATACTCACAAATTTTACCTCCGAGATATTCAATTTTCAGACTAAGCAATACTCCATTTTAGTTATATCACTAAGTAGCTATTACCTCCGAGATATTCAATTTTCAAATGTTCGCAAAGGAATTTGGCTTAGAAATCACACTTATAAAGAGACATATGTTGAAGATAACATTGTTGAAGTGAATTTCGAAGCATCAAAGAACTTATCTTTCTTTCTTTCCCTGATTCCATCTACTCACTTATCTAATCACATATGTAGTGGGATTTGAGTTTGACTCCTGAGTCCATCTAATCACTTATCTTTCTTTCCCTTTCACACTATGAAAATCAGTCTGTATTGTTATAGCCGCTCCCCTTCCATTTAATTATAGTCAGCTACCTAGGAAGATTTGACTAACTCATTCCTATTACACTTTATCATCATCAACAAAGAACTTCTTTTTTATGTGGGTATCATCGACAAAGAATACTCACGAACTTCACACTTGCAGGCTGTAGCTACCTTATATTTATTAGACAAGAGACAACAGACAAGAGAAGAAAAGGGAGACTACATAGTACTATCTTTACCTATCTTTAGCTAAGACAGAAAATAAAGCAAAGAAGACACACACACCAGCTTTCCTTATTCATCCACCTTGTGTTTCAAATACCATTTTAAGAAACATTCATCTTTAGTATATAGGGTTAAAGAAAACACTCTTGAACTGCTATATAATTCCTCCTCTTCCGCTACCCATCCACCTTATTTTTCAGGAACAAAAATCATATTTAAGTTTTAGAAAATTACCTCCTTATAAAGCATATTAATAACAAAAGTATAAAGATCATAACTAAGTGTTAATTTTTTTTTTTTTCAATGTACTAAGTAGTTTTTTTACATAAAAAGTACTTAGTTTAACTCTTAACATGTACAAGGCAATTACTTTCAACACCTCTCAAATTGTTTCTTACACCCAATTTTAATATAATTTAAAATTGCATTCTGAAAATAATGCCTTTTCGGAATGATAGGATTTACATTCTAAAAAAGTCTTTCTGGATTGTAATTTACATTTTGGAATAATAGATGTTTCGGATGCATGCTCAAAAGAGTGCAGGAAGCAAAATTAAAAATGCACGGAGCAACTTCCCATGTAGGAGATGTACCCACATATTTAGATAAATATTAAAATAACAGAAATTCCAAAATATTAATGAAATACATTGCAGGGAAAAAAATAGTACTTGACCAGGAGCAGGAGTAGCAAATGAAAATGAACCATGGTAAGACTTGGAATAAACAAAATGGAATTAGTGATTTATATTTTGTTGACTGATCAGACAAAATGCCAGAAACTGAGAATGGTATGAATGAACAGTGGATATGAGTATGCGTGCAAATGTAAGAAACACTAAACACAATAAACCAAGCAAATGCTGGACGTAGCTAGGTAAGTATATAAAACAAGATCTATTTGTTTATTGAGGCAACAGAAAAAGCAAAAAGTTAGAAAATAACAGAATGTTCTCTCTATGTCTCCTTTCTTTTGTGTAGATGTGTATGTATGTGTACGTGGTAGTGGTGCAACAACTCTATCTATCTCTTGGGAAAACAACCAGCAATTGTCTAATCAATGATTCTATCTTTGGCTTTCCCTGAAGCTTTTAACTTCTCTTATTGGTTTGCAGGGGGGTAATTTCTTGAGTATGTGCTTCCTCACACACATTTGCTTCCGTTTTTAGTTCTTTTACCTTAAATTTACCCATATGGTTCAAAACACTTTAATTTACTTGATCTGACAGATACAGACTTGATTTGGTTGTTTATGTGTACTAATTTAAGTGCATACTATAAAAGGTGAAAAAAGAAAAAGAATTTAAGATCATTGATTGAATTGAAATAGTCTGGAGCCATTAATTCATGCTGAGTGGTATAATTCTTAAATTTCTAAAAAAATACTATAAAATTTCTCTTAAGAAAATTAGTTTATGATAGTTAGAGGACTGAAATTATTTAATGCAGCAATCTGCTTTTCTTTTCTATTTTTTCCTGTCTCTCAATTAAAATATTATGTTAGCTAAAAAAAATCTAGCAAAGTGATAATTAATAAAGAAAATGTAACTACTTTTTAATTAAGAGAACAAAGAGACGACCAGGACAAAATACTAGAACAAGGTGATTTCAATATCCCTCCCCCTTTCTCTTTCTCTCTTCACATGCTCACATTATATTTATACACCACTCTATAACTACTGGCCAAAGATCGATCCAAAACCTTCCAATTAAGTCTTCAATATGACAGATCCTAAGTCCAATGTTATACCTTCATAAATTTTATACAGTATATCTATCATAATCTATAATAATTAGCATATAGCCAGATGTACCCATGTGGTGGCCATCGAATGGGACACAATTGCTTTGTGACAGGAATGGGGTATGGTAGGAGCAGATAATGATTGTCACATAACACATTCCCTATTAAAATACACATCTTGACCTTCCTGTTTACACACTCAAGAGAGAAAGTTCCAAAATGTGTTGTTTCTGCAGTGGATTTATTACATACTGAATATCAATCTATTTTAACTTGTTTTAGATAAATAACTAGTTTAATTTTTAAGTGATTAATGATACAATTTTACAATAATAAAGCAAAAAAAAGTTAATTGCAGGCAATTCTATTATGTTAGACCACTTATGCTAAGTGGTGAAAATTTAATAAAGTTCAACTCCTTTTACTTCATCATACAATATTTGCTTAAAACTAAAAGTGCTATTATTAGCAATAATTTACAAGATATCATAGCAAAATTAAATAAAAGAATAATATGCATGAAGTCTGCAAACCTGAACAACAAAAACATTTTCAGATGCTAAACGTTTTGTGGAACTTGCAGTAGAAATGGTATCTCTTCCACATGCGACAACCAACAACGGTCCCTCCCTGGATAAAATATCAATCATATCATTCTTTGTAAGTGGCCGAAGAATCAGTTGCAGACTTGCAGATAAAGATACAAGAAAGAGGCTAAAGAATGTAGGAAGAAAGTACAAGAAACTGAATTGAGAGACTAATATTACATTGATATGGGAATCAGAACACTGATTGGATTTGTACAGTATATCAATTAACAAGTCACAAGATTAAGTTTTAGGCCAGAGCATCACAACAGGCACACACAAGCATGTCTTAACATTAATGCACCAGAAATCTTGTAAATTCCAGTAGATGTCTTAGTTGTACAAAATAATTATTAAAATTTACAAGAAATAAATCGTCAAATAATTTATATCAAGGCTCATATTAGATATACTGCTAATGTTCAAAGGATGTTCACTGTTCTGAACCAGTAAGATTATTAATAGTAAGGCCACTCAGACATTTGAATCAGTCTCCAACAAGAAATGAACAAGAAAGTTACTTAGACAAGCTATAGACATTAATGACATCATTTTGCAGGGAAAAGAATAGGAATAGGATTTACTTCTCATAAGTTTCATGAGCAAAACTAACTATCTCTTTTACATCAGCTTCTAAGACAGCTAACAAGCCTATGCATGTAACTTTCATCAATGCATAAGCTGTTTTTGTTATAATTAGATGAGGTAAAGAAAATCTATACCCATACCCATCTTATCTTACCTCAAATTTGATATGAAAAACTCAATTTAACTAAATAGGTAAAGAGGTGAGGCAAGTTCGAGATATAGATGCTCTATTCCATCATGACAATAATTATTTTATTGCAATAATTAAATTATAAAATTAAACACATTTTTTCTTAAATTTCTTTCTTCATCTTAAAGTTTATTTTAATGCATTATTTAGTGCAAAATGTACTTGATATATAATATATAATTTATTTAAGGGAAAATGTGAAATTGTACAAAACAAAATAAAAAGAGTGGGTAAGAACGGATTCAAGAAAAAAGTTTAAAGAGATGAGATCAGGGTTGGGAAAGGAGAAACCTACCCCACTTCCCTGTGCTGCCACCCCTGAATATAACATTCATTCATGATTTTTATATTAAAACATACCTTATCTCATAGTAATACTAACATAAGAAACTATTTCTGCATAATTGCTTTGAAGAATATGCTATGTGGTTCAAAATAAGAACACGCGGTACCTTTAAATCCCAGATGACTAAGGGTTTGGTTGGCAGATGTTGAAGCCACAAGCAAGCTGCCCTTCGTCCGTCTGTTGATAATCGATAAAGGCAAAATAAAATGATGGTGAGAAGATAAACCAAATACACTCAAAATGACAATGTCATTCATTACACAGTCAAAACAAAAGCCCCTACCTACCAGCGAAACAAAAACCGTGTGTTGACAATGCCATTCATTACACATTTTCAAGAAAGCAAAACTAGGGCATGGGTACTTACCAATTCGTACGATACCATCGCGGCACGACACACCTTGAACAGGGCTTAGTGATGGGTCACAGAGTTCTCTTCGACGACAGGGCTTAGTGATGGGTCACAGAGTTCTCTTCGACGACAGGGCTTAGTGATGGGTCACAGAGTTCTCTTCGATGTACCAGTTCTCTTCCGGAACCAAGGGGACGCTGGAGTTGTCTTCGAACACGAGATGAGACGCTGGGTCAACAGTGGAAAGGAAGGCTGTAAAGGAATAATCCCAAATTTGAGGGAAATAAAACAAAGCCGGTTTTCGTCCAAACCCGTTCCTTGAATTTTTTTCCTATATTTACAAAAAAGCCACCCAGCCTCATTCTAAGACGAGAATTTACATTATAAAAAATTATTCTCAACTTTAATAATTAAGTTTACCGCTACGCTACCTTCTAAGGTAGTTCTAGATAATCACTTAAATAGTACCTCGTAAAAAAACATATTTCTAATAGTGCTACCACCTATTCCCATCACCCCAAATAAAACTTCGCAGACTTTGTCTATATCATCACAAATAGATTTTGGAAGCAAGATAGATTGCATCACATAGGCCGGAAGGGCTTGCAAAACTGATTTTGTTAGACTCACTCTACCTGCAAAGGATAAAGTTTTTGCTTTCCATGTGTTAAGACGCTGATCAACCTAATCCAAAATAAATTGGAAAGCGCTCCTAGAGGCCCTTTTGTGAAATATAGGGACTCCCAAATACTTCCCCAAATCCTGAGTCCCTTGGATTCCCATTTCTTGACTAAGTTGATTCCTTTGAACAAACCGCCACAATTTTTTAAAAGAAAAACCGAGATTTTTCTAGGCTAATTTTTTGCCTAGAAGTCCTGCAAAAAATATTTAAAATATTCTAAATAGATGTCTCTGCAAAAAGAATCAGGTCATCAACAAAGGCCAAGTGTGTTCAAATAAGGGGATCATGTCTACTTAAACAAATAGGGTGCCAAACTTCTTGGTCAACAACAACAAATATCATCTGAAAAAGCCTTTCAATGCAAAGCACAAAAATATAGGGAGAGATTGGATCTCTTTGAGGATAATTAGGTGTAATTGTGAGGGTCATGCTTTAGGGGTGATGACAGCTAGCAATCACGCTTTAAGTGTGTTCAAATTGATAGCAGGCCGAAATATTCTTTATCGAGATGCCATCTAAAACAAAAATATACTTCAACTAAAATAATATTATCTTTGTTATAATTAGCACCCATTATAGTTAGTCATTGCATATATTACATACGTACGAAATTATATTAGTATATATAATTTGAATGAAAAAAATTAGGTTTCTAGCTTGTCACAAATTGGTCTAGATAGTAATTATTTTACGCTTTATATTAAAACAATATCAAAACGGTATGTACTTTGAAAATTCATAATTAAGTAATTTTCTTTAAGAGGAGTGCTAGAAATAAATTATCCATCACACTCTTTTAAATTCATTTTTTTATTGGTTAAAACTTTTTTTAGAATTACAAAATTAACAGAGATTCATTAAATAGGATGTTAGACTATTACATTTTTTAATTTTCAATAAATGATAAACAAAAATAGTGTTCAAAAGACTTTTTTTCAAAGAATTTAAAAGAATGTGTTTTCCAACATTTCATCTTACATTGATGCTGATCTATTTTATTAATAGATTAAATTAATTGTGATCCTTTAACTATTTCACAATTTTTATTTAAGTCCTGAACTTTTTTTAATTGGATTTTGAAGTTAAATTTGTTTTTAATTGAGTTCGTTTATCTAATTATTATTAAAAAAAATTAACCATAAGAACCTAATCAGTCTTTAAATCCGATAGTGTTATTACTATTGGTATGTACTAAGTATTTTCACCTCTCCAAGGGGTACATTCTAAATCTAGCAAGTATAACCAGCTTCTTCGACTGGTATTACAATATCTGTAAATCCACTCTACCAAAGTAAGACTTTTAACCTACAACAATCTTCCTACAAATCCACTCAACCAAAGTAATTTTAGCCTACGACAATCTTCCTACAAATTCAGATAATTGATTGGCTTCTAAGGTGAAGACTGAAAATGTCCCTCCCTTAACCGTGAGGGAGCAAAATGACCGGTACTCCAGTAGTAATAGATTTATAACCGGAAAAAATTATTTATAATAAATAAAAAAACATTTTTTAAATTGAAAATATTATATTATTAATAATTAGAAAAAACAAAATACAGAATAATATATTAATAATAAATAGAAAACATTGAAGATAATAATTATTTCTTTCAATTGAATCGGTGCGTTTGATCGGTGCAAGTAGTTAAAAACTTTCTTATTAACTACCTTTATCCATTCATTCATTGTTTTAGAACAAAGAGTTGCTGGAATTTAATTGCTTCTAATTACTCATCAACTTCTTTTTTTTCCACTGCATTTAATTCATTCAGTTTTTTTTTATCATATTTATTCCGTGGTTTAAAATTAAAATGCTTGAGCTAAAAAACAACTAATTATTTGAAAGAGAAAAAACATGACATTTTAGTTATGTTTGAAAAAAACTAGTTGAAAGTTCGTTTAAAATTAAAAAATTAACTATAATTAAAAATTGAAAATTAACTTATTAAATTATAAGTATTTAATAAAAATAATTATTAAAATAATTTAAAAATATAAAATGACAAAAAATAATAAAATTATGATTTATTTAAAAAAATATATAATAAGAAAATTTGATAAATATATTAAAAATAAAAATAAAAAAGTATATAACAACAACAACAACGCCTTATCCCACTAGGTGGGGTCGGCTACATGGTTCAACTTCCGCCATAATGTTCTATCAAGTACCATACTTCTATCCAAATCATTAAGTTCGAGATCCTTTTTGATAATCTCTCTTATAGTCTTTTTGGGTCTTCCTCTGTCTCGAATTGTTTGCTTTCTCTCCATCTGGTCTACTCTCCTCACTACAGAGTCTACCGGTCTTCTCTCTACATGCCCAAACCACCTAAGTCTATTTTCCATCATCTTCTCTACAATAGGCGCTACTCCAACCCTCTCTCTAATAGCTTCATTTCTAATTTTATCCTGTCGAGTCTTACCACACATCCACCGCAACATCCTCATCTCCGCTACACCTACTTTATTCTCATGTTGACTCTTGACCGCCCAACATTCTGTTCCGTACAAAATCGCCGGTCTTACCGCAGTCCGATAAAACTTTCCCTTTAGCTTGATCGGTACCTTTGCATCACATAACACCCCCGATGCTTTTCTCCATTTCATCCATCCTGCTTGAATGCGATGATTCACATCCCCTTCAATTTCTCCATCATCCTGTATTACAGACCCAAGATATTTAAACCGTGTGACTTGAGGGATAATATGGTCTCCTATTTTCACCTCTGAGTTAGAAACCCTCCTTCTTTTGTTGAACTTACATTCCATATACTCCGATTTGCTTCTGCTTAGGCGAAAGCCATGTGTTTCTAGAGCTCGTCTCCAAGTTTCCAACCTCTCATTCAACTCCTCCCTCGACTCTCCAAGGAGGACTATGTCATCTGCAAAAAGCATGCATCTCGGCGCTATCTCTAGAAGTCAATATTTTTTAAAATATTAAAAAAATACTACCAAATAAACTCAAACAAATTATTTACCAGATAAAAAACTTAAAAACTACTTAAAATTACTCGTCCAATAACGTTTGAAAACATCGCTTTTTTTTTATTGTCTGCAAAGTACTCTTTGAGTTTGAGCAGGGCCTTCACCCACTTTGTCTTATTGTTGCAAATCGTGTGCCCCAAAGCGCAAAAGCATGAGATTTTGGCAAACCCTGAAGATGGTTACCCTTAGAGCCTTAATGCACTTCACCCTGCAGATCCAAAAGAGAGTGAAAAGAACACAGTGGTGAGACCCTCTCAGTCCGTATAATCTTTGGTCTCTCTGTCGCGATTGAGTTCGAGGTGGAGACCATTGTTAGGGTTCGTCACTCCAATATTATCACCATGACTCAATCCTTCGTCAACGACGACAAGTTACCCGTACAAGTCTTCTTCAGCTCCACCCCCGTCTGGGTCGCCGACGCAGAGCTGACCTAATGTAAAACAATTAAAGCATGTGCTTTAAGCCTACTTAAAAAAATATTCGCTATCCGTTTATTATAAAATAAAAAAGATTACATGTTTGACAAAAAATATCACATGTGTTTGGTAAAAAAAGTTTAACATATAATTCTTCTGTTAAAGTAAATTTGTCTTCTTTAAATTTATTTTAAGCTTCCCTCACCGTTTGATCCATCATGCGCCGATGGCAAAATCTTTTTGGCATTTTCTGCTTGTGTTTTGTATTTCTGTTGTCAGTGGAAAAAGGGGAAAAAATGGGATGGTAGCGGCGGTGTAAAAGTCTGGAATGAAATTATTGAAAGAAAATCCCATTGCATTCACCGATGGAGACAAAACCACAGTGGGTAGCGATGTTGCCGCCTCCGATCGCCACCTTGCTAGGATTTTCTCTCGTAAAAGTCTGGAATGAAAATATTGAAACAATTCTAATTTCATTAATTAATATTTTCCTTAATTAAAAATTTGTAACTATTCTAAATTATACATAAATTAAAGGATTAATTAAGTTTTTATTTTCTAAATTTTTTAAAAATTAGATTTTTAATCTCAAAATTTGTGTTTGATCGATTAAGATCTCTTAATTTTTTTCTTTTAAAGTTTTCAATTTCTAAATTTTGTTTAACTGATTAATTAACATATTTAAACTTTAAAAATTTCAATTTTTAATTTTTAAACAAAAGTTTAAATCTATTAGTTTAATTATTTAATCAGTTTTTAAGAATTTTTTTTCAAAATTTATGTTACTCTTAATCAAGGTTATCAATCTTAGAGTTTACACAAACTTGTAAGAGTTTCATAGACTCGACTCGTGGACTCAACTTCAACTTCTAGACTTAAGAGTCTACTTCATATAAAAATAATAATAATATATCTGCAAATAACAAATTAATTAAATATTTCAATAATATAATAAAGCAAAACAGTAAATCATAAAATTCATAATACTTAAATAATTAAGTTTAGTAATAATACATCACTGCTAAATAATAACTTGTAGATGTTATAATAGTAGTAGATCATTCTCATCGATGGTTTGATATTATTATAGAACAAGAGTTTGATATTATTAAAGGTGAAAATTTTGTATTTGAGAATAACACACCAAATGAAAGGTATGTTGAATGCTAATTTGTTATTCGGTGGTAAACTCGAGAGTTTATCGAGTTTAGTTAGAGTTTTTTAGTCAGAAAACAATAAAAAATGACTTACATTTTGATCTAATCCTTTTAACTTGCTAATTTGTTATTCGGTGGTAAACTCGAGAGTTTATCGAGTTTAGTTAGAGTTTACCCAAAGTTTACTCAAGAGTCAAGTTGAAAAATTAGCAAGTTAACTCATAAACTCGTAAGAGTTAGCGAGTTAATTCGAGAGTTTGATAACCATATTTTTAATG
This sequence comes from Glycine soja, assembly GCF_004193775.1. Taxonomy (NCBI): domain Eukaryota; kingdom Viridiplantae; phylum Streptophyta; class Magnoliopsida; order Fabales; family Fabaceae; genus Glycine; species Glycine soja. The sequence continues at coordinate 20,322,762 of NC_041020.1, read as the reverse complement.
AAAAAAAAAATTAAGAGACAATGATCAGTCAAAAAAATAAAAATTTAAGAAATAGAAAACTTAATAAAAAAAAGTTGGAAACCTTTACCAATTAAACAAAATTTTGGGAATTAAAAATTTAATTAATCAGAATAAACTATATTCTTAAATGGAATTAGTAACCGGTAACAGGTAATAAATCTTATCCGTCCAATTGTTTAATAATATATCTTACGGTACTTTTGGTTGCTTCACGGGTGTACCCCCAAAGTGGATACTTCACTTTAGACGCCAACTTAATCAAGTTGCTATTACTTAACATTGGTTAGCTGGAACACGTTGGGACCCCCTTAAGCTTTATTATAATTTCATGGGACTAAGCATATAGGGATATTCCAGCGGAATATTTGCTTTGATCTTCCAAACATTCCTAGCAAGTCGAGGGTATATTATTGAGCATTTACACATTCTCTGCTTAATTGTTATCTCTCTCTCCCCTTTCTTGTGCCTCTGAACTTGTTTTTAATTTCCAGGCTCCTGTCTAAGAGACCAAACCAAATCAGGTACGTTTTCTCTCGCCAAAAGGGATGAGTACGTAAAACCTTGCAAAATATATTTGGACATAACAAAGGTTTATAATATTTTACTATGATGCAAAATATTTTTTTTCTTCCAAATATTTTACTATGATGCAAAATATTTTTTTTCTTTTTCTTCGAGAGTTTTTTTATTAGTAGGAATTAAATACTGTATCAAAGGTTTATAATATTCAAACGTTTAATCAACCGAGTCAAATCTCTTGATCTTCAAGATTTATTCTTATTTGAAAGATGGAATATGAATTAGAAAAGCATTTACTTCAAATGTAAGTTCAGAAAAACAGAAGAATATGAAGTATTTGTTTTTTTCATCTATTTTTCAGCACATATGTAGGTTTAGGAAAACAAGAGAATATGAAGTATTTTAATTCAAATGAAAGAGTCATATTCTTTTATAAACCAATGTGGTCGGCCTTAGTAAGGGTAAGGGTAAATAGGTAGTGTGTACTAGGTTCTAGATTCTAATCTTATTTCAATTTGTACACCTAAAAAATGTTACTCTTTTTTTCACTTTATATATTTTCTTCATTATTTTTAATAGGCCAAATTCAGGCCTAAACACGAGACAAAGTGAAAATAACATTATTTTTTTCTCGTTTGCTTTGCTTAATTATTTTGTGGATTAGGCATTGTTTTTTGTCGTCTCACATAGCCTCAACTTATATGCCTTTAAAAATTATTCTTTTCCGTCTACGATTGAGTTGTTTATAATGTTCATGTCAATTTCAACTAATCAAGCTAAGTTATGACTTCATTGTTCGACAATTTTAGGGGTGTCAATTAGATTGTTGACATAAATTGAGCTAAATAATAGTAGCCGGATAAAATCGACCCATTAATCTATTATATATCGAAAATATATGAAAGAATTTTGCTATGTGCATAACCATTAAAATATATGTAGATTACTTTGCTATTCATAGACAGATTCTTGCTATGCTTGTGTTTTAACTTTTCATTTATTCTCCATGAAAAGTCTTGTTTGTGACCGTTACTTTTTTTTTTCTTGGACATTTTCATAATCCCGATTTGATATCCCAAATCTAAACTTGTTAGACTGGTCCCAGTTTCTTATTTAATAATTACAAGGATTTTTTTTATGGGCCATATATATATATATATATATATATATATATATATATAAAAGAAAGGCATAAAAAATGTCAAAATACAAGAAATAAAACATATCCACCAAGTTACTGAAAGAGAGAGAGACGATGAAAATACTTCAATTTTTTCCCTCCAAATAACCCATCCCTCCAAAACTACAGCACCTAAACAAACTAAAAAGCCATTAACCCCTCCACAAGGCCTACCACATAGATTCTACACAACCGCACAAAAAAGGATTACACCTAATAAATTTTTTGTTTAATCACTGGAACCTATGATTTTTGAATTATTTCTGACTCTAATAGATAAATTATGTTAAAAAATAATTAAGATTGATATATATAATAATAAAATTTTTAATGTATATTTAATACGCATAAATTTATATAATAAATTTTGTAACAATTAATTTTGATCTAATAATATTATTTTTTTACATATATAATTTTTTATGTAAATTTATATTTAAAATTTATATATATAAAAAAATATTATTAAATCAAAATTAATTATTTAAAAAATTAATTATGTAAATTTATATGTGTACTAAATATATATTAAAATTTTTAGTGATATATATATATATATATATATATATATTAATATTAATTATTTTTTAATATAATTGACATATTAACTTAATTGACCTGAGTGTATTTTAATAATGTGAAAATTACATATTTAAGACTTAGATGAGTAATTAATTTCATTTCAGAAAATATATTTTTAATATAATATGCACGTACGGATTATTAATCAATTTAGGTAATATGTATAGATATTTTTTATTTTTTTTCTTTTATTATTGGATATATTAAAAAAAATGTTGAGTGCTGAAAGAAAAATCCTTGGATACCTTGTTTGAATTTAGATCCAAAATGGGACTTATTCCATGTCATCACATTCAAACATCTTTTGTGGTCCTCTTCCCGAGGCACTCTAATATCACCAATCACATGTGTGCCTACACACCTGACACAAAAAGCCTCTTTCTTGCTGGTTGTCTCATCCCCTCCAACACGCAAACCCTTTTGCAATCATACATACAACCTTTGGTTATTGACTAGTGGATCAAACATCGAAATCGAATCCAATTTCGGTGAGAGTGGCCGAAGCTGAGTTTCCTTACTACCCCCATCGCCAACGGTCCCCCAAGCCGAGATTCCCGGCCACGAAATAACTACGAGGATAACTTGTAAGACTTTGTCCCAATAGTAGCTGTTAGAATCCATGGATCAGAGAATCTAAAAGAGGGAACTATATAATCTGAAAATGAATTTTACTCAAATAAAAAAATCAATTTACATGAATACATTACTGCTTATATATTCAATCCAAATCATGGTTTTAAAAATCAAATTATTCGAGACACTCGATCATTGGTTGGACCACATGAACTGGTATAATCAACATAAAAATCAAAATAAATGTATATGTGTTAGTTTGTGCATGTAATTGTTAAATAAGTTGCCTGGTGGTTGATACTCCTAAAATAACCTTGAGGAGATGCAAGTTCAAACCTTTAAAAGGGCCGTTTTTTTGTTGTATTTTCCTAAAAGCAAATGTTTTCAATTTCAAATTCAACCTTTGCACATACAACAACTTAAAAGCACCTGGGGAGCGTGCATGGTCAGCAAAGGACTACCCTAGACCACTTGGTGCTACGACCGGTTCGACCGACCAGAATGACCTGATTTTTCAAACACTGATCCTAATAACATTATTGTATGACTTTTGTTTAATGGTTAAGCTTGTGTATTGTTGAAAGACACTATTAGATATATACTTAAACAAAAGCAAATACAATTAACCACCGAGCATAAGCCACCATTATGAAACCTGGCTTGCTAGGAAAACAAAAGGGTGCAAATATTTTTAACAATTTTGAAATGGAAAAGAGGTTTGCAAGGAGGCCCGAGAATTAGAAAATCCTGTAATTCGTTTAAATCATCTGTTGATATAGACAAGCATGCGGGAATCATGTTAAACGTTTTTACTGTGATTTGGTTTTGATAGTTTTATTTCTAAATACTTATCAAACATGTACCAAAAATGTGGTATGGAGCATTACTAGAGTTGCATTCTGATCGCATATATTACATTACAGTGTACATAAAGAAAAGAGGCCCATCCATCCTCTCTTCTGTCCCCCTTTATTGGCTATACGGAGCACTTGGAATTCATCTTGTCAATGAAGGGATATTTTAGTGTCAAGCCTCAAGTAGCACAAGTCAAGGATTCTCTCATGTGCTTTCTGGCTGCTTGAGAGAAATCCCAAATTTCCAGCTGAGAAAACGAAGTCAACATCGTGGCATGCATGAGACTCGGTTTGCTGTAATCTTTATCACTTTGAGTTTGAGGGTTTATCAAATTACACAATACACATCTGAAACGAATAGGAGTTAAAGATTCCAGCCTCGACAAATCTTTATAAGGAAAGTAATCAATCAATTATTATAATGCAGAAAAGAAAATAATCATAGTTACCTACCTATTAACAAAAGGAGTTATTGACTTTCAATATATGAGGGGGAAACTCCAACTTGAGTTGGTTTTAAGCTTCTCAGAAGCTTTCTTCCATATTCAAATGCTAAAACAAGGAGACCAAAGAAGTATAATAGGCAGAGATGCAGTTTTTCTAACATGCAGCCGTTAAGGGAGACATTTCTTCCGGCCTGAATGTTTGTTATGATCAACACCCTTTTCTCGTTCCACCCTGCACAAGATCAGTATATAGTAGATCTTATTAGAAAAATTGTGCACCTAATAACTGTCTCGAGTGACACATCTTCTAATCTCCAATATCATCGTAATTGCAACCTCAGTCCCATAAGTCTAGATTCATAAGAATATATTGTTACCGAACCAGCATAAAAAACAGTGAGGAAATTGAAATTTTATTGAATGCATAACAGGGAAAATCTCCCTATGAAAATGATACATTGCTCCAAAGGTTTGAGAGGTCTGGGGTCCACTCCCCACAATTTTCTAATTCTTCAAAGTCCCCTCATATAGGTAGTTAGTGATTACAGCCTATAACAGAAAACTCCTAACTGGGTCCAACCAACTGCAGCCCATTCCAACCCCTTCTAATATACACTTACTTAATCATTGGCCTGCAATGCAGTTACAATTAATAGATGTATTATATTTCAAAAAAGGAAGCATATGATAGCAGACCATGCGTTTCCTCATTGGGAGCCAGTGACAGACCTGGATATGTTGGGTAGTGGCTTAGTGGGGAAAACCTTTTTGTCAACCTGCCCTGTAACTTTTTTGGTATTTTCGAGTAGTGATATCTCTTGCAGTTTTTTCAGGGAAAGCAATGTTAATTTGACCATCATTTTTGTTTCGCTGTGTATCAGAGCTAGTTCATCTCTTAGGAATTCACCAGTAAATCCATCTAGGACTGATTATGCACTGATGAAACATGTCCCTGTGCTTTGTGAAGACTTGAGGCTGTTGGGTGATAGATAAGTAATCAAACCATGTATGGAACCAATTATCAGTTAACACTTTTGAATGAAATTGGGTTTTGCTAGTTGCTACTGAGAAGGGAGGAGTAGGGTGAACTCCAAAAGAGAGGAATTGGCTGTGGTTAGTATAAATTAGAATTTACCCAGGGAACCTTGTTTTGGGGCAAACCTTCTTAGGCTCGGGTCAAAAATGGAAAATCATGTATGGTAGTAGTAAATTTGAGAGGGGACACTGCCCTAACCCACCAACGTGGGTCTGTCTCTGCTTTGGAGCTTAGACATTATTACCACACATTGGCAACCCACCAAGCTACAGAAAACAGTCATGGCATGAGTAGTGTGAGCTCATGCTGAATTGCCAGGTGCAAGAAAATCTATAACATTAAATGTGGAATACTTACAAGACTCTTTCTTTGGCAAATTAGTCCAATCATGTGGGCTCATATTCACTTCTGATGCCTTGATCAAGTCAAATAGTGCTTGATTAACCTGAATTTATGCAAAGCTTTAGTCCATTACCAGTGGTGCATCCTGTGAAGCAAAGTACAGCATGCAAATTGCCCGTGTGCTTTTAACTCAAATTATCAAGCATATATTACATATATGCAAATTATACCTCTTCAGGCCGCTCATGACTTACTAAATGACCTCCGTGAAGATCTACCATTCTAGCCACTGGATGAAGCCTTTCAGCAAGTCTTTTTGCATAATATATCTGAGCAATTATATCATGCCTGAACGTGAAGGAAATGTCTCAATATCCAGGTAAAACTATAAAATGCATAATTTGAGTCTCTGTACAGTGTTTTCAATTTCATGCATAATTTTCTTTCTGTGCCTGAATGACATGTGCATGTGTGCCTCGGGGTCAAGTTCCATTTATATTTTGAAAGTGACATTCCTATGAAGCAGCATTACGTAAATGTTTCCTGACACAGTACAAACCTGCCATGGATGACTGAAACAAGAAAACCTGCAGATTTGATCACCTCAATCTCTGTTTCAGTCATTTTATGTGTCCAACATGCATTGAGTTGACCATCGAAACCATAGTTAGATTGCATCCCAGTTGTTGATATACCTTTAACATATTGCTGAAAGAGACCGTGGCGGTGAATTAGTAAAATAAAGAAAAGGATTCCAAATACTTATGAAGAACAACATGATGACTAGGTATACGGTGTGTGGGGGAGCGGGAGCGGAGTTGTGAGAGAAATGAAAGAGAAGGGAAGGGAAGTAACTAAAGGGTGGCTTTCTTACCCCTTATTAGGATGTTCAAAATAAGCATGGTAAAGGAAACAAAGGGTTAACTAATACTCCCTTAGTTCTTACATATTATAAGACCAATTACACATATTATAAGACCAATTATCTAATTTATCAAGATTAAGATTAAGAAAAGTGGTTAATTTTTTTATTTTTCATGTGAACCAAGATATCTCCCAACCGAAAGTCAAAGATTAATCCCCCAAGGTTCTGAAATTCATTTAAGTTGATCTCTCCCAACAATATTTTTTCATACCTGAATCAGGGATTAAACCCGTAACCACGCCCTTAAAGGACAAGGTTATCTAGTATCTACCAATCATGCTATACTATGTTAGTTGAGAAAGTAACCGGTTAGTTGATAACAATAATTTTATCTTAAATTTATAATTTTTTTTTTTTAAATTATCCTTATCATTATGGTTTTAAACTGTGGCGGTTGCAGGCAATGCGACTGCTGCAATGCAGATTGCGACGTGAAATTATTATATGTTTTCACTAAAGAAAAATGAATTTTACAATTATTCTAATTATTGACATATCTTTTATTTATAGCATAACATAATATTTCATTCATTTTAAGATTTTGTATCTTCTAACGTCCCATATAGCCAAACACATTCGATCATTGTCTCTTAGAAATTCAAAATAGAAGATTGGAATCTAAATTTAATTTAATTTTGACAAAAAAAAAAGTAGAATAAAACGGTGTTAAAGCTCCGTTGAGGACTTGAGGTATTACACGTGATTGAAAATCACATTGCAATTGCAGTAGGATGCGGTTGCATACACTAGCGAAACAAAAATATTGCCAACATTATATATTGGGTCTTATAAAAATGACCATCATTTTAAAATGATTTATTATTTTTAGAATGTGAGTTTGGGTTTAACTCAATCCCAAAAGTTAGCTCATAGAGTGAGAATAACCTCATACTTATATATTTTATCTTGATACTTTCTCTAACTAATGTAGGACTTAAATTTTTTCTAATACATGACTTCATGTTCAACATTTTTGGACTTAGTGCATGAATAAAATGGTGGATGATCCTTTTTTTTAATAGATTTAGGATAAATTCTAATATTATCTTAGAACGTGAATTTGAGCCTAAAAAAAAGAGAAATAAATAAAACTAGATTTCAACTAAGTGATGCAAATGAGTTGAGAGTTAATTGTCCATGTATTCCTTAAAAGAATAGAATACCGTGTATGGGGTTAGGGAACAATGCACTTATCTTGAAACTATCAGTGGGTAAAACGTATTAACTGGATTTTAGCTGACTTATATGATACTAATGGCATATATTGAACTCGAGCCAATATTTATAGATTGAATAGTTAAAGAATTCTAAATGATATTTATTTAATTCGAGTCAATTTACCATACAGATGTAGATTGGTTATTGATATGGATATCAATAGGTTCGAAATTATTAATTTCTTCTCCAAAATTCCCCAAATTGAGAAAAATCAGAAAGGTGAACTCCAGAGGATTATGAATATTTAACTGAACATCCCTCATTAGTCATTTTCCTTTCCTTCTACAAGAAATCTCCCAAAATCCTCCCTAGCCTTATACTCAATCCAAGAGTATACCCTTAAATTACACACTGCAAAAATAATCATTGGACCTGTGTAGTCCTACTTTTAACCTTAGAAATTTCAGTGAAGCATGGCAAACATTAAATGACAGGTTTTGAAATGTAAAATTTGATAGCAGTATATGCATTTATACTCTTGGTGGAATATGCTTTTAGATTATTTAATTACAGGAATGTGCAACCACCTGTGTAATTTTAACTTGTCTTTATAAATGCATCTGGTATATTGCTGTTTAACTATAGAAACAAAACACAGCTACAGCACAAAGTAATAAACTCAAAGCGGACTTAGCAACATCTACTTAATTAAGATAAGCTTATTTAGTATACTGTACCTGATATAAGATGGCTCTCCTCTTATCTGTTCCAACATATTCTTCAAGATATTCCTGCATGCCATATATAAAACTTATCTTTAAGATTCATCCCAAGGACAAAATGAACATAAATTTCTGGGCTATCAGTAACTGTAGATCACAATTTTTACAAGACAAGAAATAGACAACCTTCAGCTCAATGTTAATATTCATGATAAGAGCCAGGCGCTTGATATGATTATAATATATACCGAGTTATTCAATTTTTTAAATCAACACATACTTTTGTTATAGTTGTGGCTCAATGCACTATGTGGAAACAAAGGAATGAAAAAGTTGGGGGGGAGAGGTTAGGAAGACAACTTTTTATTAATGAACAAAAGCAAGAAAAATTTCTTCTTACTTGAGAGTAATGGGTGTCCAAGTCAACAGCAGCCCTTTGTTCAGGTGTCTTCGCTTTCAAGAAACGGTAAGCAACGGAGATTGTTTTTTGGTCCAACTGCAAAAAAATAAAAATGAGTAAGCCACCCTTTTGAGGTACTGTGTCCAAGTTCATGGTGCCTAAAACTTGAAACCAGTGTAAACAAGGATCAGACATTATATATGTCTGATCCATACATTTCTGTTTTCTTATACATTAAGCATGTGAAAAATTATAAGATTCATAGCAATATTTTGATGGCAAATATCAAATAGATGCATCCTAAGTTTGAGATACCATTTCCTTTTCTTATTGCTACGGTATGTTTTCTTTTCTTTTCTTTTTTTTCCTTTGTACCAGTGTCAACCACATGAAAATTTATTATAGTTCAACTTTTTTCTTCCAATTGTTAAAGATCACAAGAGATAGACAGTAGATATTTAAGATACAATCAGCAATGGGTGCAAGCAGAGATTCAGGATGTTTCCCAACCAACCACCTTAGTTTTCTGATACTGCAGTTCAATGTTCTCTGAAATTCATAGTCATCTCTGAAAACAGTAAAAGAAAGTTCCTTCCGCCACTAATGGGAGGTTTCGCAAAAGATGATAAGAACAATACAATACCTTTGGAAAACATTGAAAACCTCCACCCGTCACATTGAGCAATGCCAAGGAAAGGACTCTATCAGGAACCATTGCTGCTACTTTACAAGCTATCATAGCTCCTGTTTTTGCGGTGAAAGTTAGTTAAATTAAATGGTTTAATTACTCATTTATTCCCTCGTGTCTATAGTTTACCTTTTTAGTTTTTATAGTTTTAAAGTGATTTTTTTAATCCCTATAACTTATATTTTAATTCCCTTTTTAGTTCATATAGTTTGAAAGTGATTTTTTTAATCCTTATAATTTACATTATAATTTCCTTTTAATTCTTATATTTTGAAAATATTCTTTTTAATCCTATACTTTATATTTTAATTCTCTTTTAGTCTTTATTATCAATTATAATTAACTAAAAAATATTAGCAAATAATTCATAACTAATTTATTGCAAGATAATTTGTAATAAAAAAATAATTGATAATTTATAACTAATTTGTAGCTAATTATTTTTATATATTTTTTGTACACATTGACTAAAAGATAATTAAAATACAAATTATAAAGACTAAAAAGATTAATTTTAAACTATAGGAAGTAAAAGAGAATTAAAATACAATCTATAAGAAATAAAAATACTACTTTTAAATTATAGGGACTAAAAAAGAATTAAAATGTAAATTATAGAGATTAAAAAACTCACTTTTAAACTATATATACTAACAAATATGAATAATGAAACTATAGGAAACAAATAAGTAATTTAACGAAACTAAATTAAACAATCCTACCCTAAGACCATTTTTGAATAAACTTCTCTATAAACACTTATAAGAGAAGAACATAATATAAACTTTTTGATAAAAAAAGAAATAATAAGAAGATAAAAAGAAAATAATAAGAAGGTAAAATAAAAGGTTATGTTTGGATAAACTTTTCTATAAGCACTTAATAAGAAGGTAAAATAAATTAAGCTTTTTTGTGAATTAGAATCAAATAGTGATGGAAATATGTTTGATTGAATTTCTTATTTCATTTTCAATGAAAATATTTTCCCAAACGAATAAAAAATTGGAAACAATAAAATCTCGTTTTCAATATTTTCAATTGAAATCAGGAATCTCATTTTGGATAAAATGAAAGCGCAGTGAAGGAATGTAATTTTAAACAAATCTAAAAATATATTTTCTTTTAAAAACGTATTTTTAATGTTTTTATTTCTTAAAAACAGAAAACAAGAAGTCAATTCTAATCTTGAAAACAATTTTCAGACAACAAAAACAGGACATGAAAACAGAAAATGAAAATAGAAATCAAATTCATCCTAAACCTCTTTTGAATTATAAAGAAATTCCATTAATTTTACTTTCTTATTTATTTCCCTTCAGGTCCTTAAATCGAGAGGTTTATGCAAATAGGATCTAAACATGTAAGGTGTTCAATGACAAACTCGGAACTCACCCATCGAGTGCCCAAAAACATGGGCTTTTTTCCAACCTAGATGATCTAACAAAGCAATTGCATCCTTTGCCATGATCTTGGTTCTGCACCCAACAACAACCAAAACCGTGCGTTAAAACTTACCAATAAAATTTCAATTTCCAAAAGACGCGAAGCAGAATAATATCTCAAAACGCAGCGTCGCTTGAAGAAAGCAACTCACGAGTATTCAGATTTTGAGACGGCCACGGAGCTGCGACCCACGCCGCGATTGTCAAACGCGCATACATGGATGCCACCATTTACTTCTTCTCCGCTCCAAACGACGCGGACGTCGTCGTCGTCGTCGTCGTTGGAGACGGTGGTTCCCGTCAAGCCTTTGATTTGTGGGCCCCACGCTTCGTGTGTCGCGGCCAATCCTGACCGTTGGTTCAATCTCCACAAAATCAGCAAAACTTTTTTGCAGCTAAAAGGAATAAATAAATAAATAAATTCATAAAATAAAATAAAAAGTAAAAATGAAGGACCTATGATGAGAAGCACTTTCGTTGGACCGCCACCGTAAGTTCTGTAGAATATCTTGATGTCATTATTGAGGGGCGCATCGGCGACGGGGGAAGATGGCTGCGTTCCGACGTAGCAAAACGGCATTGTTGCGAAATAGAGAGAGGGAGAATATGATGTTTTATTGGGGGGGTTGTTATAGCAGTTTGGGACCACGTGGCGGATAAGAAGCGGTTGATGCCACGTCTAACGGTCTGTTGTCTCGACTCGACGCGAACGGAGACGGTGTCAAAGTCAACATGCCAACTCCAAAATTGAGATCAGAAGCACGTTTTTTTTAAAAAAAAAAAAAAAAATTTTCCTGCGAAACGTGCTTCTTTTCTTTTAAGAATAAGAACAATATCTAAAAGATGACGAGTTCTGAGGTGCTAAGAGTTTATGGGTCTTGCAGCACCGGCACAAAAGTTATTTTTAGGTGTCAGATGTGTTAGTTGGATTATTGACGGTGCAGATTAGGTTGGGAGGAGAATGGGTAGTTGTATGTATTTTTGTGGGGCCATACAAATTAAAAAATCCCCTCATTTTCACGTGTCTAGTTTAATATATATATATATATATTAAAAAAAAGTGTAGAAGGCATTTCCATTCATACAATTTTTAGCAGTACACATCTGAACCTCAGTTCTTCACCGCCGAGACGGTGGCCTCTTCTTCGACGTTTCAATTGTTCCCCTATTTCATTGCTTTAAGAATCTAAGGTTAGTTCAGGCCTGTTTGGAAATCTTTGATATAGGATAATTACCCGACGGCCCATTTGTTATATTGGATGAACCTTAGTAGTTGGACGTTAGTATTTTGGGTGTTTTTTAAGGAATTACTTCTTGCACCCATTGTTTATTTATTCCTGTACTCCTAATTGAAAATCAACCGTATGAAGCAATTGCACTTTTGGTTAAGGAAAATTACACTAGTAATTTTTAAAAAATTGATTAATTTTTCCATGCAATATAAATAATTTTATAAATGTAATTTACTTTTTTGAATCTCAATAGAAGAATTATTGTAGCACATAATAAAATTAATAAAGCATGTATGAGGAGATTAAGGGAAACATAATAATTTAAATGACTATAGTAAAAAAAAAAATCATTTTGCGGAATATTGAACTTATATTTACAATGTGAAGCTTTCATTGAAAAATGGAATGTTACAATTGTGAGATTTTATTAGGGTTTAGGAAATTATAATGGATCTTAATGAGTAATATTTTTTTACAATTATTAGTGAGTTATTTTTGTATTAGTCATTTATTTTGTATATTGTATAACACTTTCTTTTATTAATTTTTTTAACAGAGTTAATCGCCACGAATGCGAGAATTATAACATTAAAAATTGGTTGGTTATTCTTTCTTTGCAAATGCTACTACTATGCTTCATTTAAAATAACCGACCTACCTATATATGTCAAATAACGACAATTAGAAGTGTATCTAATGAACAAAAAGAGAGATTTATATCAATGGAAAGATGATTGTCATTGGGTAAATATTTTTCACTTGAAATTGATGGAATTAAGAAAGTAACCAATAAATGGTGTTAAATTAAGAAATTAATAAATTAAAAATGTGTAAAAGATAAATATGTGAAGAAATTGTGAAAAATACACACATACTAATTTTTTATAATTATAACCCATATTGTGTTACAATCACGATTTTTCATAAAATTAACCTCATCATTATTTTTAATACAATATAATATCTTATAAAGTCATCCCATTGTTGTCCAAGTTGGCAATGTTTGGCTATGGTAATACTCCAGATCAATGACCAAAATTCCTGAGTTTCATTTGGCGACTTTACCATTATTGTATTTGACATGTGATGGAAGACATAGTTTATCAAATGTTCTGCAATCACCTGCAAAGGAGGAAGCAGTTTGTTAGTGTATTTCTAATTTGCATGTATGCAACAAGCAATATACGTGATAAAGGACTTATGATTACAAGTTGCTCGATTGAATTTGTCATTGCTTCAGACACATGTGTTTGTCAGAGTAGGTCGTCTCTGAGCTGATTTTCATCATCATCGGAGTCATCCAACTCCTTATTGATTACAATTTTGAAATAGTTTTTGCGAATGTAGGTGAATTTGAACAAAACAATTGATTGGATGTCATAAAAACACTTTATATGTTGAATGCCATTAGTCAATGGTGTGGAATCGCCATCAAATTCTATTTACACGTAAATGCACCTCTACCATCACCATCGCCCTCTACATAAACTTGGTGGTGCAGTTGATACCTCCATTGACGATGAAAATGGCATGGGATTGTCACTTAGTCTTGTAGAATGAATGAGTAGGAATGAATAAACACTTATACATACCAGAGGGGTTTCGTTGGGCAAAAATAAACTAAAGGAAATGGAAAATGTGAGTGGATAATTATTTGTTAATAAGTGTCGCAACCTACCCTTCGGTGGGAAGGCGACGCGAAGGCTCGTGGGTGTGTCTTCCAAGGGAGGATGACGGACGAAGTTGTCACCAACGTTTATTTGTGGAAAACGTTAGAAAAACCAAATGTGGGTCTACGAATTTTAAGTGTAAAAGGTTCGGGAGTTGTTTTTACGCATGGGGAAGGTATTAGCACCCCAAACGTCCGCCACACAGGACGACAAAGATTAATGTTATTTTCCCTTTTTATGTTTTTTTAATCTTTTTGGGGGGGTCGACAAAAGCGAGGTTTTTGTTCCTACAAATTTACACTGTGTTGATTTAGTGGTTCATTTTAACCAATAAAAGCGAAGATGATCGTTTAAGGCGTTGGACCCTAAAATGACCTTTTGAGTGATTTTCGCGGACAAGACTTGATTTGTGAGTTGTTTTTATCCTTAGTTTCACTTTAGTTATTAATCAATTCATTCAAGGAAAGTCCCAAAGAAAAAACGTCCGATTGATTTTTTATTATTATTTTATTCAAGGGGGTACTTGATTATTTTATTATTATTTACCTTTTTTTATTTAACCGAAGTTACAGTGTGAACGATCGGTTAGATTTTGCTTTAACAATGATTAAACGAGATTACAATGTAAATGATCGGTTGAAATTCATTTTATCAATTATTAGGTGGGAAAATGGCTTAAATAAACGGTTAAAAGCTCGTTAAAGCGGAAGAATAGAAAACCGAAAGTGACGAGATGAAGACGAAAGCAAACAAAACAAGAAAATGAATTGAAAGCCTCTAATTCGAACACTTACCGATTGAAGAACGAAGAACGAATGAAGAACAGTCGAAGAATGGCGAAGAACGACGGAAAATCTTTACGGAATCATCCACGGAAATATTTCAGAAGCGTTACGGAAGCACATCGGTTTGAATTTTCTTCACGGAAACGCCCTTCCCTTATTTATAGGCAAAAAAGGGTGATGCTTGCCGCCCAGCTAGCCCCAGCGAGCTCTGCTCTCCCGGGCAAGCAGGTGGCTTCCTCAGGAAGCTTCCTGAGGCACCCCCCTGATTCCTAAGTTCACCCCCTTCTCGTATTTTACAGAAAAGTTATGGAAGCATTACGGAAGCCTATCAGACTTGATTTTATTATTTTTTGTCCTTTCTCTCACCAATATTAAGTAGAAAAGGCTTACCCAGGGTTACAGGAATTTTACGGAAGCATTACGGAAGCCCTGAAGGCCCGTTTTCATAAAAAAGAGGGAGGTGCTTGCCACCCAGCTCGCCCAGGCGAGCTGGTTGCTTAGAATGGAAGCAAGAGAAGGTCCAGAATCCTCTAGATGGGCCCAGATTTGAAACCTGCTATTTACACCCCATCTTGATAAGTTCACCCCCCATTTTTGTGTGTTTGGTTGTTTTCTTTTCGAAACCTCACAGAACTTTATGGATTCCACGGCGATGGGTGTTAATCCTTTCGAAGCGATCAACAATGGTCCCTGGATAAAATTAGGGTGTAACAGTCTATTTTCACATTCCCCATTTTGCTAAATACACTCCTGTTTTCGTGTTTTTGGCCGGTTTCTCCTTGAAACATCCTAGGACTTTATGGATGGGTCAGGATTAACAAATTTTGTGTTTGTACGGATAACCACTTGGTGTATTTTCGCATGCCACCTGATGCATGGGTCAGGATCAACAGATGTTGTATTTGTACGGATAACCACTTGGGGTATTTCTGTCTGCCACGTGACGCATGGGTCAAGATTAACACCTGATGCATGGGTCAGGATTAACAAATGTTGTGTTTGTACGAATAACCACTTGGGGTATTTCCGCCTGCCACTTGACTCATGGGTCAGGATCAACAGATGTTGTGTTTGTACGGATAACCACTTGGGGTATTTTCGCCTACCACCTGGCGCATGGGTCAGGATTAATAGATGTTGTGTTTGTACGGATAACCACTTGGGTTATTTTCGCTTGCCACCTAACGCATGGGTCAGGATCAACATATGTTGTGTTTGTACGGATAACCACTTGGGTTATTTCCGCTTGCCACCTGACGCATGGGTCAGGATCAACATATGTTGTGTTTGTACGGATAACCACTTGGGGTATTTCCGCCTGCCACCTGGCGCATGGGTCAAGATTAACACCTGATGCATGGGTTAGGATTAACAGATGTTGTGTTTGTACGGATAACAACTTGGGGTATTTCCACCTGCCACCTGACACATGGGTCAGGATTAATAGATGTTGTGTTTGTACGGATAACCACTTGGGGTATTTTCGCTTGCCACCTAACGCATGGATCAGGATCAACAGATGTTGTGTTTGTACGGATAACCACTTGGGGTATTTCCGCCTGTCACCTGACACATGGGTCAGGATTAACACCTGATGCATGGGTCAGGATTAATAGATGTTGTGTTTGTACGGATAATCACTTGGGAAATTTTCGCCTGCCACCTGACGCATTTGTCAAGATCAACAGATGTTGTGTTTGTACGGATAACCACTTGAGGTATTTCCGCCTGCCACCTGACGCATGGGTCAAGATCAACAGATGTGGTGTTTGTACGGATAACCACTTGGGGTATTTCCGCCTGCCACTTGACGCATGGGTCAAGATTAACAGATGTTACTTGTGAGACTAAAAAAGTCTCGATCGAAAGATGTTGACATCTCCGTAAAGGGTGCAGATGACCACATTGGCCTCTGCTTGTCAATCGAACTTTGGGTCTCTAAATGACGAGGTATGGATAATCGTAAGGCGTCTCTGCATGCTATCGGACTCTCGGGTTACCGGATAGCAAAAGTGTGTGGGCAGATAACCATCGGGTGTCTCTGCATGCCACCGAACTCATGGGTCACGATAGCAACAGGTGGGGTGGTCGACAAAACTGGGGCTTTTGCTCCTACATATCTTTAATTTGTGATGAGGAACTCAGACCTACGTAGTTCTTGCGAAAGCGGTGTGAGACTAAAATAACCTCAGTGTTCTTTCACAAAAATGCGAACATGCTTTAGTAAAGAAACAAAACCTCCAAC
The DNA here is from genome assembly GCF_004193775.1 of Glycine soja. Lineage (NCBI taxonomy): Eukaryota > Viridiplantae > Streptophyta > Magnoliopsida > Fabales > Fabaceae > Glycine > Glycine soja. The sequence continues at coordinate 20,305,942 of NC_041020.1, read as the reverse complement.
TGATCAGAGCAACATATAATTTTTGGAGAAAAACAATGTGTCTATTGGGGAATGAGAGTATGCTGATAAAATTTTCTCATAACCACAAATGAGATTTTCAATGTTAGCGTTTCGTTTCTAAACGACCATTTAGAGGAAACATCAAGTCCAACTAAAAATAGAAGAAAACCACTCAAAATGTATCAATCTCACACAGGCAAGTGTTTTATCCTAATTCCGAACCATAGATATGTCATGACTTGATTTTGCAAATTCTTTCCTATCAAATCAAATATTACATGTATGATCATGGATCAATAGGACTTTTTTGGGAATAGTGTTTTTGGTGGGAAATTTGGCTCTGAGTGTTTTGTCCTTTTTCTTTTATGTTTTTGTTTAGTGCGGGGCGAGAAAGTCGCCAGCGCACAGGATTTTGGTTGGCAATCAAAGGGAGAGAACCACTTCAAGTCATGGTTCCCTTTTTTTTCCTTATTCGGTTGTGACAATTTTGTATTGCTTGGATATTCGTCTGGTCCGAAGACCTTTCTGTAAAATTCTTTCATTTTCTTCCTATCTTTGATCGGGGATTTTCTTTTCTTTTGCTTTCTTCCGATGTCTGACCGGGAACTTTCTTTTTCTTTTATTTTCTTCCGATCTTTGGTTGGGAATTTTTTTCTTTTGTTTTCTTCCAATCCTTGATCGGGAACTTTTTTCTTTTGTTTTCTTCCAATCTTTGATCGGGAACTTTCTTTTTTTCTTTTATTTTTGAAGCGTGTTAGCAGCTCAACAATGAGTAACTCTTCTTTCTTGGGAGACCCCACTGTTCCTTCTTTCGAGGGCAAGGATGGAAATGTTGGACCTTGTGGCCTCAATAATCTTAAGAGTGATAGGCTTAGAATGTAGAAGAAGCAACAACAATCAATTTAATAATGTTCTATAAACATGCAAGGCAAAATTGATTGCAATAACATAAATGAGATAAGGGAAGAGAGAATGCAAACACAGTTTTATACTGGTTCGGCCACAACCCGTGCCTACGTCCAGTACTCAAGCAACCCACTTGAGATTTCCACTATCTTTGTAAAATCCATTACAAAGTCTGAACCACACAGGGACAACCCATCCCTTGTGTTCAGGAATCCTTTACAACAAGAGACTCACAGTCTCTTAACCAATCTCATTGAATAAGAAGAATGGAAGAAGAATTCTCTCTTCAAGAGAAGAATATTACAATGAAGATCATGTAAGAATCCTTATAGATTTTGCAAGTGTTTGTTCAAGGATTTCTTGAGAGAGCATTTGACAATGAAGTTCTTTTGGAATCTCTCTCATTGTCTTTTGAGAGGATAAGACATTTTTGCCAAGCAAAACTCTCTGCATAAAATTCGTGCCCAAGTCACCTATTTATAGGCCTTTGATGGCCATTCTCAAATCTAATGAAAAGATGTGACTGTTGGCGATATTCCTTGAAAATCCTCTCAGGTAATCGATTACAGAATTAGTGTAATCGATTACACAGTTGTTTTTCTTGAATAGTTATGACCCTTCATTTAAAATTTGAATTCCCAACGTTCAGAGTCTCTGGTAATCGATTACATATGATGTGTAATCGATTACACACTTTCAAACCATTGGTAATCGATTACATGTATTGGTAATCGATTACATGTGCCTTGAATGACTTGAAACCTTTCATTGTGAGGCAAGGCTTGATCTTGAAGAAATCTTGAATCAAGGCTTTGTTTGTTGAAACAATCTTGTATTAATCTTGAAGCAAAATGAGCCTTGTTTAATTCTTCTTTTGACATCATCAAAATCATGTATACATACATTCACATTCTCCCCCTTTTTGATGATGACAAACATGTGATTTCTTCTCAACACCATCAAAGCTTGCATGATTTACATTCTCCCCCTTTCTCAAGCAAATTCTTAATTCTTCTTGACATCATCAAAATCTTCATGATTTATTGAGGCCACAAGGTCCAACAGGAAATTCTCATCCTGGGTCAAGGTTTATGGTGAGTTGGGATTTTGGCTCAAGGCTTGTAGAATGGCTGGACATGAGGTATGTCAGGGTGTTGGTTTGGCCAGCGGTTTAGGGATAAAAGGGATGTCCCACATTACTTCCACGACACACATGCAACAATGATGATTTGGAAATTTTATGCAAAACTGGTCATGCATGCACCTATGTGGACACTTAAGCATCAAGTTTCTATGGTCATGTGACACTAGGGATCAGGATTTCATTCTTCCTATTCAAGCCAACCCAATGTTTCCAAAACATGTTCTTTTATCAATTCATGCATTCATGCGAGTTCATTATGGGCTTTTGGGAAAATTTTCACAAAATTCACTCTTCGGGTGCATACATATTTTTTCAAAAACCTTGTGTTCTGAATGGCAAGTCCATTTCCTTTCAAGAGCATGTTGGCTTTTAGCTAACCAATTTTATTTTTATTATTATTATTTTTTGTTTTTGTTGTTTTGTTGTTTTTTTTCTTATTGTTTTGGCCATTTTTTAAAAGATTAAAAATAGCTTGTAACCTGGGCACGGTTGATACCCGAGGTTGTTCCTTTTTTTCAGTGAGAAAGGCGTATGAATGAAGGTTCACAAAGCTTACACACTCACACATATTTTTTGGTTTCAGACAAAACATCGTAAAGCACGTACGACAAAAAGCCGAACAACGGTAAATCGTGACATGCAACGAAATAATGACGACACATTTGACTTACATATGACGAACAGTAAATATCAAAATGCAATGTCAACACGACTGAAAGCAGTAATTATGGAGACAACTGAAAAGTAAAATCAGCACATAACAACAACGAAAGCGATAACATGCATATCAAAATAAAATAATAATAATAAAAAAATGAAAAATGATAGAAAAGAAGTCACAAGTCTGGTGCTCCTAATCACCTGGCACCGCCCCCTCCCAAGAAGTCGAATAGGTCAGTCATCTCTTCATCTTCTTGGGCTTCCTCTTCGGCTCCAGGGCCCCCTACGGGTCCTACCCTTGTCTGAGCATCGGGCCAATCTCCAGGCCATGCGACCGCAGCTCTGAACTGCTCTAGGGTAGGGCATATGAAAGGGGTGAAACCCTGACCCTACTGGCTGAGACTGAACTGGTAGAGGCACTCATGCAGCTGCACCTGTCCGCGGTGGTTGGCCGCCTGCTGGCGAACCATATGTTGCAGGTAATGCTCCACGTTCAGTGGACTGGTCGAAGTGACCTGCTGAGGTGGTGGCAGTGCGCCCACTGCCTGTTGCTAGGGTGCTCCGCCCGGTACCTGTCGGGGAGTACAATACTTCTCAACAAAGGCCCTAGTGATGGGAGGTCGTATGACCTTGCTGGGTGTAACGGGCACTCCATAGAACTGGTAGAGGCCCGTGATCAGAGTCGGAAACCCCAGGGCCCTGTTGGACTTCTCCGGGTCCAAGGGGTATCTCGTGGGAGCTATAGCTGCAAAAATATAAATGGCATCAGCCATCAGCTGAGCCACATGAACGCTCATCCCCTAAGGATGGCATACACCAGCTGACACTTCGGCAGGTGAAGGTCAGAGTTGTGGTCGCTAGAAAGGATGTTGTTGAGTAGCAGTGTCATCCACATCTGGGTCAGGGCGGTCATGCTGGTGCACATGATCCGCACCCGCCTCCCTGCGGCAGTCCGGGCAAAATCCTGCCCCGGTGTACATAGCAACTGGGCGATGGCCTCCTCGTCGAAACTGTTAGCCTGGTTCCTCTGCTGGCCGTACTTGCATTGCTGACCCTCTTCCAGGATCAGCGGGTGGTCCAAGAACCGGCTGAGGGCATCTGCATCTAAAGGGACCCATTGGCCCCTTACCCACGAGCGCATGTCACGGAAACCTTCTTCGGTGGGCCAGGCGTTGGCGTAGAATTCCATGACTATTTCTGGGTCGAACTTAGCCATGGGGGTTACTAGAGGTGCCCAACGCTTGCAAGCTATCTGTCGCAACGTGCCCTTCGCGGGCGAGCGAGGGCGAGGCTCATGGGTGCGCTTTCCAAAGGAGGAAAGGTGCGCGGAGTCGCCACCAACGTTTATTTGTGGAAAACGTCAGAAAAACTGAAGGAAACCGGTCAAAATGAAAATTCTAGGTTCGGGAGTTGTATTTACGCTTGAGGAAGGTATTAGCACCTCTCACGTTTGTCTCAAAGGACAACAACCTATTTTTTAGAATTGTGGAAATTGTGTTATGTTACCTTTTATTTCTTTTTATTTTTTGAGGTCGACAAAAGCGGGGCTTTTGCTCCTACGTACCCTCCTTTGGAGAGGAAATCAGACCTACGTAGTTCTTACTTACGCGAAATGATAAACTTTCGAAACCCTATTTTTGTGGACGAGCTTGACTAGGCGAGTTGATTTTAGCCTTAGTTTCACTTTAGTTATTAGTCAATTCACATAAGAATGAGAAATCCCAAAGAGAAAACGTCCGATTGATATTTCGCTTCATTTTACTAAAAGACATTTTTTGATTATTATATTATTATTTTACCTCTTTTTTGATTTCCAACGTGGTTACGGCACGACCGAATGGTCGGAATTCATTTTAACCAAAATTACCGGATGATACAATTCAAACGATCGGTGGAAATTTATTTTATTTTTACATTAAGCGAGAAATGACTTAAATAAATGGCTTAAGCACGTCAAAAGGGTGTATAAAAAGTAAATGAAAACGAGAAGAAAAATACATGAAACAAAATGTGGACCACCACGGGTTCATAGAATGAATTGAAAAGCTTGGTTTGAGGTACTTACCCGTTGAAGACTGAAGAAAACGAAGAACGAACGATGAATCTTGAAGAACGGTCGAAAATCTTCGCGTAATTCCTCACGGAAATGTTACGGAAACGTTTCGGAAGCGCCTCGGCTTGAATTTTCTTCACGGAAACAATTTTTCCAAGCAAATTCGAAAGAGAGAGAAGTGCCTAAGGGGCTGAACCCTTTTCCTTCTCACTTCTTCCCCTATTTATAGCAAAATAGGGGAGAAGCTTGCCGCCCAGCTCGCCCAGGCGAGCAGGGTTGCTTCCTCCAGAAGCAACAGCCTTCTGGAGGAATCTTCTGGAGGGCCCAAGTGGGCCAGATTGCTATTTGCACCCCATTTTTACTAAATGCACCCCCTTTCTATTTTTTTGCAATTTTTTTTTTCCGTAACGTTACGAAACTTTACGAAATTCGTAACGATACCTATTTTCCTTCCGCAAGGTTACGAATCCTCACGGATTATATATTTTACTCTTTTTTACCTTTCGAAGAAGCCACGGAAACTCACGGATTGCGCAAAAACACTTCTTTTCGACTTCCGCCACATTACGGAATTTCACGGATCGCACAAGCCTGCTTCCTTTTGATTTCTGAGACGTCTCGGAACTTCATTTATTGCATGTCATCAAGTAATAATCCCCGGACGAAATTAGGGTATGACAGTTGCCCCTCTTTACTTACCTCTCATCGGAGATAAGAGGAAAGCAAAGATAGGACACTGATTTCGTCCGTCCTGTCCTTTTCGCGATGACGACTCTCATCTCTACTTCTTCCCTTTTTTTTTTCTTCTGCACAAAACAACATACAAACAACAACCAGAACAACGAATATAATACAGATATACACACATATACACATACTTGGCGAAGAAACCGATCTGGAAAACAACAGAATAACGTGCTTCCCAGTCACCAGAAGCTTCGCACTTGATAATGGAGACACATGAACAACGCTAGGCAATGACATTCATGGTGCTCCGAACAAAGGTGCAGTATGGAGGATTGCCTTGAGGGTCCGCACTTAGGCAATCATGAAACTCAGCTCCAAACTCAAAAGTGGAGGACACATGAACAGCCCTAAGCAATAACATTCATGTGTCTCCGGAAAAGGACGAGAATGGAGGATTGCCTTGAGGGTCCTCTCTTAGGCAATCATGGAATACAGCTCCAAACTCGAAAATGGAGGACACGTGAATGACAATGCAATTCACTCACGTGGCTCCGGAAAAGGATGAGAATGGAGGATTGCCTTGAGGGTCCTCTCTTAGGCAATCATGGAACACAGCTCCAGACTCAAAAGTGGAGAACACATGAACAGCCCTAAGCAATAACATTCATGTGGCTCCGAAAAAGGATGAGAATGGAGGATTGCCTTGAGGGTCCTCTCTTAGGCAATCATGGAACACAGCTCCAGACTCAAAAGTGGAGAACACATGAACAACCCTAAGCAATAACATTCACGTGGCTCCGGAAAAGGACGAGAATGGAGGATTGCCTTGAGGGTCCTCTCTTAGGCAATCATGGAACACAGCTCCAAACTCGAAAATGGAGGACACGTGAATGACAACGCAATTCACTCACGTGGCTCCGGAAAAGGATGTTTGGCAGGACCGAACGGTCCACCGGGTTTTTCCACCTAAAGGATAACATGCTTTTTGCAAAGAAAAATAAATCATTCGCGAGAGCACCACATCTTAGAGAAACAATATACTTGTGCCAAGGGTAATCTTCCTTGTAACCGAGAATGCAGGGTAGGACGTCAACTTCTAGCTTTCAAACGAACACGCAGGGGAAACATGGGGCTAATCTGAAAATAAATCACTCATGGTGTATAAAACTCACAAGGCAAGTGTCTTAGCCTATCCCCAACCAATAACTGCACCATGACTCTATTTTGCACGCGACTTCCTATTGAATCATAGATCAAACGTACGATCACAGACCAATAGGATTTTCCCGAGGTCAGGTTTTTTGAGAGTGGGCTGGGTGTTTCGGTCTTTTCCTCTTCATTCATGTGGGGTGGGATATTGCCAGTCAGGAATGATTCTGAGTGGCAATCTGGCTTTTGGAGACTTTCTATCCTCTTTCTTTCATTGATTGAGAATTGCTTCTTTCCTTTCTTTTGTTCTTTTCTTGATTTTCATTTTTCTCTTTTTTCTTTCTTTCCATTTCTTCCTTGTCTTTCTTTTCACTTTTCTTTCCCCATCTCTTTCTTTGGGAAATCGGGTTTAGCATTCTATTTGCTCTCCCTTGAGGAGATTTTACTGTCCTTTGCTTTGGGGGAAAGGAGGAGGATTCTTTTGATAAGCCCAGGTTCAAAGAGGTCTAAGGTTGTGTCTCAATGGGATCTTTTATCGTGGGAACCCCAATCTTGATATCTGGGGCGAGACAAATTTGGGGGTCAAGGTGTCGCTCTCGGCCCGAACTTCCGTATTATTCCATAAGGCACGCGTGACAATGATGATTTGAAAACAACGTGCAAAATCAGTCATGGCTACAGCCAAGTGGGCACTCAAGCATCCTGTTTATGGCATTGTGATACTACGGTTGGGAATTTACACAGACAGACCCAACGTTTCCAAGTTATGTTCTTTCATCAGTTCAATGAATTCATCCATCCTTATCTCGGTTCATTCCGGAAAATAAACTCTTAGCATCAGTCCCTTGTTTCCAGAAGATGCGTTTGCTTTTTATGAATGATTTATACTTCTCAACTATGACATGTCGACCTTCGCGGTCTTTCTTTCTTTTTCTTTTTGTTTTATATGTTCATTAACACTATACACCTGTGGTCCTTTATGAGGAAAGTCTTTCTTTGTACATCTACATTTCTATACACGACAAACTGTTCCTGTACACGCACTAGAATTTTACGTCACACGGTCTATATACAAACCCTATTCAAAGATTTTTTTTCATTTTTCCCAACACACACTTATGATTCACACAAAAAGTTTCTTCATATACACTCGTTGCTCATACACACAAGAATTCCTTTCCACGCATCATTTACACACAAGAATCCTTCTATACACATTCTCCTTTTACGTACATGCAAAAATAGAAACCTTTTTCTTTCCTTTATGAACATGACTTTATTCACAGCGCTTCTTTCTTTTTATTAGGATTTTTGGTTCATTTTAGAACGACCTTCCTAAATGAAAAACTCTACACGGTTCCGGGATTTCAACAAACACTATCGACAACAATGAAACGAGTACCGACGTAACAAACTCAAACGATATGTATGTACAAAACAAAAGTCAAAACATGAAACAAACGTTAGTCCCTTAGTCAAAAAAAAGTAAGATGATATATACCAAGAAAAAATGGAAACAAAAAGACATATGGATCAAAGAAACTCCCAATCATGCGGCTCCGCTCCCTCCTAAGAAATCAAGTAAATCGGTCATCTCTTTGTCCTCGCGGGCCTCCTCTGCCTCATCGGGGGCCTCTGCTGGTGCCTCTCCTACCTGGGCGTCAGGCCAATCCCCAGGCCACGCGACCTCTTCCCTGAACTGGTCCGGAGTAGGGCACGGAAAAGAAGTAAAGCCTTGACTTTGCAGGCTGAGACTCATCTGATACAGACAATCATGAGTCTGTACATGTGCCTGATGGTTGGCCGCCTGCTGGTGAACCAAATGCCGCAAATACTGCTCTGTATCAAACAATCTGGCTGGGCCAGCCTGATGAGGTGGCGGCGCGTCCGCGGCCTGTGGTGCATCACCCTAGACCTGTCTCTGCGTGCAGTACGTCTCCCGGCAGCGGTCCGGGCAAAATCCTGCCCCGGTATACACAGCAACTGGGCGATGGCCTCCTCATCGAACCCATCAGACCGGTTCCTCCTCTGGCCATACTCACACTCCTGGCCCTCATCCAACACTAAAGGATATCCCAGGAGCTGGCCGATAGCATCTGCATCGAACGGGATCCACTGACCCCTCACCTAGGACCTCATATCCCGCACGCCCTCCTATGTTGGCCAAGCATTGGCATAAAATTCGAGGACTATTTCTGGATCGAACTTGGCCATGGGGGTAACCAGTGGTGCCCACCGCCGGCGACCTATCTCTTCCTGGAAATCCGTATACTCGTCGTCCCTGAGCTGGACGCGTCGCTCCCGGAGAAATGACCATCCCTTGATGGCCTCGAAGCGCTGCTGGTGTACAGTGCTCCTAAAGCGGTGACTGTCATACTCAGGAGCGGAACTAGTTCCTTCGGCCGCCTTATCCTTCCTGGATCTCTTCGAGGCAAGCTTCCTCGGGGCCATTTCCTGTGAGAACAAACATTTAGAAGTTAGTTTTACCAGATAATGCTTATCTTAATGCAAAAAATGTCATGCTAATCCCTCTAATTTGGACTAAACTCATATGATCCATTCATGCACACACGCATGTGTAGAAAACACCCTATTATTTATATCAACATACAAGGATATTCAGAACATTCTAGTTACCACACATATATAAATTTTTTTGGAAAGAATACTTACACGCATGCTCAAGGTATTGTGCCCATATGTTCATATCCTAAACATTTGCTATTTACAAACTACCTATACATGTTACAAATTTTTATTGTTTCTCTCATATTCATTTATATGCATGTCGGAAAGCTAATTACATTATGCACACACTTTTGCATTCAAAAGGGACTTTCATGCCATCTAATCTACACTGGAGGGGCAATTCCACATCATATATGCATTCGGGGAGCATTCTCGTGCCATCTTTGGCACGGGTACACATTTTTTGAAAGACTCTTTATGCTACTTATCCACAAACATACATACTTTGAAATGCATTATTTACTATTCATTCACTTTGCAAGGTATTTTTGTACCATATATTCACACACTTTGCAACATATTTTTTATGCCATATATTTTTACACATATATCCGCACACCCTTGAAAAACATCTCCCATGTTACTTAGGTGCAAAGTGCCAATCATGGGGCAGCCCAAATTTTTACAAACAAGTCCCTATTTTCATACTTTTCTAATCCTAAAACCAAATTTTGGATTCCTAGCCATAAACATGTTTCCTTGTATTGAAGCTACAAGTTTAGGCTCCCAAGCTTGGGATTGCAATTGGGCATCCATTTTGACTTTCCTATGCTGTCCCTACATATATAAAACAGCCCCACCATCCCCACTTTGCAAAAATCATATTCATATATCATTGGGACATTTCATCGAACACTTGGTGGGTGCATGTTTGGACACAAATTGCAAGATAATGGGAGCAATGTGGCATGCCCCATTGCTTCAGAATACGACCTAGGCCTAAGGCTTTTTCATTCAAATCCTTAATTCAAGAAAACAAGCACCAAAGCAAATCAAAACTGCCTCACAATTATAAGCATGTTCTCACAATTTAAGGCACCAAAAGATGAAGAAAACACATCAATGGGAAGCAAAAACCTCAAGGATGGAATACTTACTTGTTGGAGTGAATTGAAACACCAAAAACGAAAGAAAAACGCGATCAAAAGGCTTAGGGGAGCAAGAAACCGCATGCCTTCACGTTCTTTCTTTTCCTGAATGAGGGGGGAAGTTTTTTGGATGCCCAAAACGTTTCCCTCCCTCGTTTTTTATAATTTGGGTGCAGGGGTTGCTCGCCCAGGCGAGCTAACCTGCTATATATATTTTTTTTTTGAGGGGAACATTAACCATGTTCCCTCCTCCCTTACGGGCCAGCGTTTACCTAACTTGAACCTACTTAAGTTAGAATTAGGCGTTGATTACTTATTTAAAACAAACAACTAGTAAAAGAAATTGCGAACACAAAGGATACTGGGCTGCCTTGCAGCGACGTTCTCTGCTTGTTCAGTGCGGGGAAGGGGCAACGATTGGTTGGTCGTGACCCCATCCCCACTTGCATCCGTCCCTATGTACCTGCAAGTAGGAAACAAAAATATGCGGCCAATCGTGACCGGTCATCGTCTTACCTTGGTTAATTTCTGCCATTGATTGGTCTTGACTTCTGATCGTGGCCTGAGACGATTCTACTCTTTGCTATGACAAGGTATGTATGTGTATGTATGAATGTATGAATGCTTCTAATGCGATGATTTTATTTTAGTGAAGACTAGTTAGGTTCAATAAGCATTTAGGGCACCCCATACACCGAGCGAAGAGGGCTCAAGTTATAACAAATCTAAAACACAAAGTTGAAACACCAAAGGGAGGACTAAAACCCCGCCCATCTTTTCTTTTCAAAGAAACGAGACAAATACAGTGAATGGGAATCCCTAGAGGAAACCAAAAGGAACGAGAAAAACTCAGAAATAAGAACGTGCAACGGTCCTCTCGATTGCCCCAGACTTTTAAGCGTAATATCATTTAACTACATCGGAATTCACGGGCGAAGGAAATTCCTCGCCATCCATGTGGGCGAGTATCAGAGCACCCCCAGAAAAAGCTCATTTCACCATGAAAGGTCCTTCATAATTCGGGGCCCATTTGCCTCGATTATCTTTAACAGCGTGGGACATCTTCTTCAGCACGAGGTCTCCCTCGTTGAACTTGCGCAGGCGTACCTTCTTGTCGAAGGCATTCTTTATCCTTCGTTGATACAAACACCCATGGCTCATGGCGGCCAAACGCTTACCTTCAACAAGGTTAAGTTGGTCGTAGCGTGTTTGAGCCCACTCTGACTCTTCTAGGCCCGACTCCGCCATTATCCTCTGAGAAGGAACTTCTACCTCAAATGGGAGTACTGCCTCCATCCCATAAACCAAAGAATACGGCGTTGCCCCAGTAGAAGTTCGCACCGAGGTTCTGTATCCGTGTAGGGCGAAAGGCAACATCTCATGCCAATCCTTGTATGAAAACGTCATCTTTTGAACAATCTTCTTAATATTCTTATTCGCAGCCTCTACAGCTCCATTCATTTTTGGCCGATAAGGGGTAGAGTTATGATGCTGGATCTTGAAGTCTTCGCACATCCCCTGCATCATCTTATTGTTCAGATTGGTGCCATTGTCAGTAATGATCTTCCTGGGGAGTCCGTATCGACAAATCAACTCCTTCTTTATGAATCTAACTACCACATTCCTTGTGACATTAGTATAAGAAGCCGCTTCGACCCATTTGGTGAAGTAATCTATCGCCACAAGAATGAAGCAGTGACCATTCGACGCTTTGGGTTCTATGGCCCCAATAACATCTATTCCCCACATAGAAAAAGGCCAAGGGGCGGACATAACATTCAGAGGATGTGGCGGGATATTGACGTTGTCCGCGTATGCCTAACATTTATGACATTTCCTGACATGAGCACAACAATCGCTTTCCATGGTGAGCCAATAATAGCCGGCCCTGAGGATTTTTCTGGCCATAGCATGCCCATTGGCATGTGTCCCAAAGGAACCTTCGTGGATCTCCTCAATCATGAAGTTCACCTCTTTGGCATCTACACATCGTAGGAGGGTCATGTCGTGGTTTCGTTTGTACAGGATGGTACCACTTACAAAGAAACCAGTAGCTAACCTCCTCAACGTCCTTTTGTCATTGTCAGAAATCCCTGGTGGGTATTCCTTGTTCTCGACATACTGCTTGATGTCGAAATACCACGGTTTCCCATCCCGCTCTTCCTCTATTGCATAACAATATGCCGGCCTGCCCTGAGATTTGAATTCGATGTATGGCAGATCCCCGTGCGGGGCAAGTAGAAACATGGATGCCAGGGTGGCTAGTGCGTCAGCCATCTGATTCTCTTCCCGAGGTATGTGGTGGAAGGAAATGTCGTCAAAGTACTTGGCTAACCTCAAGATATGAGTTTGATAGGGTATCAACTTCGAATCCCTAGTTTCCCATTCTCCTTTCAACTGGCGTATCACCAAAGCTGAGTCTCCATACACCTTGAGTAGTTTTACATCAAAATCAATGGCCGCCTGAACCTCGAGGGCGCACGCTTCGTACTCGGCCATATTGTTGGTACAATCAAAACCTAGCCTAGCCGTGAAAGGAATACACTGATCATCCGGGGATACAAGGACTGCCCCTACTCCGTGGCCCAAAGCATTTGATGCCCCATCGAAGCAAACAATCCATTTGTCTAGGTCTTCATGTGTCCGCTTCTCTTCAAACAGGGCCATGATATCTTCATCTGGGAACTCGGGGTGCATCGGCCGATAATCTTGGAGGGGTTGTTGGGCCAAATAATCTGCTAAGGCACTTCCCTTTACCGCCTTTTGGGTGATGTAAACGATATCGAATTCAGACAATAGTACCTGCCACCTGGCGATTCGTCCCGTGAGGGCCGGTTTTTCAAAGATGTATTTCACGGGATCCATTTTGGAAATAAGCCACGTGGTATGGCTGAGCATATACTGCCTAAGCCGATGTGATGCCCATACCAGAGCACAACACGTCCTTTCCAGCATTGAGTAATTCATCTCACATGCGGTAAACTTCTTGCTTAGATAGTAGATGGCTTGCTCCTTTTTCCCAGAATCATCATGCTGACCCAACACGCATCCCATAGACTCGTCCAACACGGTCATGTACAGGAAAATGGGTCTTCCTGTTACAGGTGGCATAAGCACCGGGGGATTTGCGAGACTCTGTTTGATCTTCTTGAAGGCCTCTTGGCAGTCACTGTTCCATAGGACCGCCTGGTTCTTACGTAACAGCTTAAAAATGGGCTCACAGGTAGGGGTGAGCTGCGAGATAAATCTTGCGATATAATTCAACCTGCCCAAAAATCCCCGAACTTGCTTCTCCGTGCGTGGTTCCGGCATTTCAAGGATAGCCTTTACTTTCTCGGGATCTATCTCTATCCCTTTCTGACTTACGATAAATCCTAGCAGCTTGCTCGACTTTACCCCAAAGGTGTACTTGGTTGGGTTCAGTTTTAATTGGTATTTCCGCAACCTTCCAAACAGTTTACGCAGATTGACAAGGTGTTCGTCCTCAGTCTGAGACTTAGCAATCATGTCATCTACGTAGACCTCGATTTCCTTATGCATCATGTCATGGAACAACGCCACCATGGCACGCTGATAGGTTGCCCCAGCATTTTTCAGCCCGAAAGCCATCACTTTATAGCAAAATGTCCCCCATAGGGTGACGAAAGTGGTCTTCTCTACATCTTCGGGCGCCATCTTTATTTGATTATACCCCGAGAAACCATCCATAAACGAGAAAAGAGCGAACTTGGCTGTATTATCTACCAATATGTCAATGTGTGGCAGGGGAAAATTGTCCTTTGGACTGGCCCGGTTCAAGTCCCGGTAGTCTACACACATTCGAACGTTGTCGTCCTTTTTCGGGACTGGGACAATGTTGGCCACCCACTCTGGGTACCGTGCCACAGCTAAGAAACCTGCGTCAAACTGCTTCGTTACTTCTTTAATTTTTAAGGACATCTCGGGTCTCATTCTTCGTAACTTTTGCTTAACCGGAGAAGACCCAGGGTTCAAAGGCAACTTATGCTGCACAATGTCGGAATCCAGACCGGGCATGTCTTGATACGACCACGCAAAGACATCTTGATACTCTTCAAGAAGGGTTATCAAGCCTTGGCGGATAAGCGCGGTCATGCCGGTTCCTACCTTTACTTCCTTCTTTTCCTCCGTGGTCCCCAAGTTTACCAATTCGGTTTCTTCTTGGTGGGGCTTCATTTCACGTTCTTCCTGAGCGACCAACCTCTCCAATTCCGGCGACAGGATGTCCTCTTCCTCTTCCTCATTTATCGTTTGGCTTATGTCTCGATCGAAATCGATTGTCGAACCCTCGTTGTTAGGATCCTCAAAGACTCGACCCTCATATCTATACCAAACAAGACAAAAGAAACAAAAACATGCAAAATGATATGAGAAAGGGTGGTACTGCAAGAACAGATGAAACAAGATCTCTTTGTTTATTTAATAAGGTAGGTTTCACAAAACAAAAGAGAGAGGAAATCTATAGGCTCTAATTACATTGAATCAGCGGTATAGACTTCTGACTGGCTTATCACGCACCAGTTCCCCACTTGGGAATCGGGGTGGCATGGTTGCACAAAACTTGGTGGGTCTTGAGGGAACCCCTCTTCTATCGCGGCCACCTCCTCCTCGGACACCATTCCAGCGCTAGTGAAACACTGGCTAATACGGCCGGGCCATACCCTATCTGCCCGAAATCTTGAGGGCACATTCCTCCTTCCCGGCATCCCGGGCTCGTACCCTAATCCATACTTGTATGGATTTCCCTTGATATCGACCACGTCGGGATTCCCGAGGCAGTCTTTGCCTAGACCCATTCCGGGCTCAAATCCGTTCTTGAGCATAACACGTGCCACCATTATGGCCGCGTTGGAGAGAGAAGGTAGCGACGGACTTGGTTCCACAGAGGCGCAGCTCACAACCTCAAAGGATTGGAAAGCCGTTTCCAACGATTCTTTCGCCGCTTCTACATACGGTGCGGAGGAAGGGCAGCTCACTAACATATCCTCTTCACCCGACACTATCACTAAAAGTCCTCCCACTGCGAACTTTAATTTTTGGTGAAGCGTTGAGGGGACCACTCCTAGGGCATGAATCCACGGTCTTCCCAAGAGGCAGCTATAGGCAGGATTTATATCCATTACTTGAAACACCACATTGCAAGTGTGGGGGCCTATCTGAATGGGAATGTCGATTTCCCCCATCACCTCCCGCCGAGTACCATCAAAAGCTCGCACCACCATCGAGCTCGGCTTTAAATGTGACGCACTAAAAGGAAGCTTTTCCAAAGTGGTCTTTGGCATTACATTTAGACTCGATCCATTGTCGATAAGTACCTTTGCGACGACGTGGTCCATACATCTTACCGACACATGTAGAGCCTTGTTGTGTCCTCTCCCCTCGACGGGAATCTCTTCTTCCGCAAACGCGATGCAGTTGTTGGTGGTTATATGATTAACGATGCCTTCGAAACCCTCTACTGAGATATCATGTGCCACATGGGCATCGTTAAGGACCTTCATCAACAGCGCACGATGAGGCTCAGAGTTTATGAGTAGTTCAAGCAAGGAGATCCTTGCTGGAGTTTTATTTAGTTGCTCGACTACCTTAAACTCGCTTTGTTGGATGAGGCGGAGGAACTCATGGGCCTCTTCCAAAGTCACTGTTTTTCCTTGAAGTCCCTCTTTCTTTTCAGCTCCTCTTGCCACGGGAGGATCTACTTCTTTCGAGGGGGTGGCTATGTCTGTGGGCTCTTGGACCATGGGCGCCTTCCCTTTAGAGGGCAATTCCACCGGGTGAGGGGAAGCGAACACTCGACCACTGCGGCTCACGCCACTGAGGCCGGTGATGTTGGTTACCTTAGCTGATAGGGAGCCAACTTCGGTTACAACTCTTTCGCTGGACGTGGGAGGGGTATAATTCCACGGAACGGCCTTATTACTTTGATATGCAAATGGCGCTGGCTTGGGTGCCGCCCGCGGGTATATGGGTGTGGAGCCGGTCCCTTTCCTAGTAAAACATATCACTAGGGCCTTGGGGGTTAGAGGAACCCTCTTTTCTTCCGATTGCATACAGATTTGTGGTTCTTCCTTCCCTTCTATGAACACTTCAAGCTGCCCGCAATCCATGAGCCGCTGAAGCAATTCTTCCACCATGGGACAGGTTTCCATGTCATGCGACTCCCCGAGGTGAAACAAACATTCATCCCTTTCATCCCCACCTCGGGGGACCATGCACGCCGCTTGCAGTGATTGATAGATGAAGCGTCTAGAAGTAGCCACGTCTCCTAACCTCTTTGTCCGTGATGGCCCATCCTCTTTGACGGTGTTCACGCTAGCCCCTCCATGACTAGCTAGCGGGTTGGTTTTGACATTCGGGCCTTCCTCTTGAAACGCTAGCCAGCCGACACTAAGCAGGTGCTGCACCTTATATTTGAACGAGATGCAGGAGTCAATATTGTGTCCGGGAACTCCACTATGATACACACACTTGGCACCCGGATCATACCACTTGGGGTAGGGTGGCTGAAGAACCTTCCCTGATATGGCCACCACCAAGTGATTCTCTAATAGTGAAGGCCATAACTCGGAGTATGCCATGGGAATAGGAGGGAAGTTGTCTTTCGGGTGCTGTGCATATTTATAGGTCGCGCCGGGGGCTGTATTATTAACTGGCCGGGGTGCGGCTAGAGCTGTGCGTTGGGCCGGCGCTCTTTCTGCTGTGGGTGGTCCTTTTACTTGAGTCGGGAGGGAATTCCTGGCTCGGATCAAGAAATTTGGGGGATTGGGCTGATATGAGCTTTGGATATTTTGGGGTGCTTTCATCCATGTTGGGGTGGTGGTGACAGCGTGGGCGTCTCCTTCCTTTTTCCTCGCGCCCACTACTGGGGCTCTTCTGTTGTTGTTGGGGGCCATATTGGCAGCATATTCGAACTTGCCTTTTCGTAGCCCAGGTTCAATCCTTTCTCCGGCGAAGACGAGGTCCGCGAAGTTAGCTGGCATGTAGCCTATCAGCTTTTCATAGTAGAACGTGGGTAACGTATCTACCATAATTGTGATCATCTCCCTTTCCGTCATGGGCAGCACGACTTGGGCTGCGAGATCTCTCCATCTTTGGGCATACTCCTTAATGGACTTATGCTCTCGTTTAGTCATACCCTGAAGCTGGTTCCGATCGGGAGCCATGTCCGTATTGTACTGGTACTGCCTAATGAAGGCAGTTGCCAAGTCCTTCCACGAGCGGATCTGGGAAGCTTCCAGATTGGTATACCATGCTACAGCTGCCCCGGCCAAGCTGTCTTGAAAGAAATGGACCAACAACTTTTCGTCCGCAGAATACGCCCCCATCTTCCGGCAATACATCCGGAGATGCCCTTTTGGACATGTCGTCCCTTTGTACTTATCAAAGTCTGGTACTTTGAATTTGGGAGGGATGACGATGTTGGGCACAAGACATAAATCTGCCAAATCTGAGAATGGGTAATTACCGAGGCCCTCGACTGCTCTTAACCTCTCTTCAAGCGCTTCAATCTTTCCCTTATCTTCCGCAAAGGGAACAGATTCTTTTACAGGTGCGGGGGAGGCCGGGATATGGCGGACTATGTTCGGCTGGGGTAGTTCATGTGGGGATGGATCTTTGAGGTGGAGCAGGGGGCCAAGATGGGTATCTCCTTCCCCATCGTCTTGCCCGGGATAGTCTTCATAAGGCGGGAGTTGCCCCTCAAAAGTAGGGGCTTGGCTTAAATCTTCCGGGGTGGCACGGGGGGTGAAGTCCGGAGGCAGGCCATAAGGATAAGCTTGTGGACTATACCTTCGACCGAACACGGCCGTGTTTCTGTCTAGGCCCAGATTCAAGGCGGGCTGCAGCACCGGCTCCGCTTCCCTAACTGTACTGGAGGCGGTTGTGGTGGCTTTATCCTCTATGGTTTTCTAGAGTTTTAAAATGACCTCCGAGATGGAAGCCATTTGATCTTTTAAGGCCGATAGATCGGCCTTCATCTGTTCCTGCATGCCCTCTTCATTATCCATTTTTCTGGATCGAGTGTTATAGGGGTGCCTTGGTGTTTTCTTAGTTATGATGAAACTCCTAAAGAAATAAACAACGGTGAGTATGCCACCAAAACATGAGTATGCAAATGGATGATCGGAGCACTTGGATCCACCCCAAGATTTTTAGATAACGTAATGAGTCCAAAACTTCTCATTTTATAAAAGAACAAAGCTTTCATCTAGCCAAGATTATACAAAGGTGTTACAAAAGAAACTAACGATTCCTAATTATATGGGCCATCAAATCTATCATGTGCTGACAGTAATTGATTAGCCCATGAATCTCCTCGGGGGCAGTACACACTTCGGCCATGGCTTTTGCTTTGGCTAATAGACGCGGGAGGTCTTGACTCCCATTCAAGGTGAAGGCAAACCTATCCATCCACATAGTCGCTTCTTGATGCAGCGCATCAATCACCCTCCCTCTTGCCTCTTTTTCGGCATACACTTGTGCATAATCCTCCACTAACTTTTGTTCATGGGTCGTGGACTGGTTCAATTCTTCCTTGTATTGCCCTATGATGGCTAGCATGCTTTGCTCGATGGCTTCCAAGTGTTGATCCAAATTCCTTTTGGACCTTGCGCAAGCAACTAACTCTTCTTTTAAGATCATGCCATGCACCCGTGACCAATCTCTCTCTTCTCTTCGGAGCTTGAGCTCATTGTTGCTACCCCACAATGCTCCTCGGAATTTCTTTCGGCCATATTCCTCCTTGCGGGCCCTTTTGGTTTCTTGTTCGAGGGCTTTTGCAGTGACCGCATTTTCCTCTTATAACTCAGTGCACTCCTTCCGGATGTGTGTAGCAGCTAATTTGAACTTCTCCTTGGCGAGCCTTGCCTTCCCTAGCTCCAATTTTAGAGCTCGGACTTCTTCATCTTCCTCCGGAGCTTCGAATTTCTCCTCATTGACAACTTTCAACTTGGAGAGCCAACCTAAGCCCCGCGTGTGAATTCTTAGCCACCCCTGATAACCTCCAATGACGCCGTTTCGGATGCCCCTAAGCTCCTTGTCTTTCCTCAACGGACTCCTCCACGCCTTGTGGATTCTTTGTATAACCTTGAGACCTTGCGCGCCTAGATCCCTCACAAGGAAAGGCGAGAGACTTTCTTCGGTTGGCGCTCCCCTCATGGGATACCCTAGTTGTCTTATGGCGAGTACGGGTTATAATTAATACATCCCCTAGTCCCTATTAATGGAATATTAGGGTAGTCCCCACACGAGAAAAGAACTCCTTCCTTGCCTTCCTTCCAACGAGGAAACCAATTGATCGCGCTGCCCCCTATCCCAGCCATATGTTGGTTCCAAACGACTCTTCCTTTTTCGGTGCATGAGAGATAGCTTTGAAGCGGACACGGGTGTCTCGTGTCTTGTTGGAATAGATGTGAAATCAACCACACACAGAGAGCGGGTAAACAACAGACAATCCATGCACTGTTTTTCTCACACCTCCGATCAAAGGTGTCAAACAAATCTGCCAAGATAGCCACCACTGGACTTTCCTTGCTATGGCGATATGCGAGGAAAGCATCAATGGCGGCTAAGTCTACCAAACCGTCAACGTTTGGAAAGAGGACAACCCCAAAAATCAGCAAAGCTAAAATATCTGCAAACGGGCCCCACTTTTCTTGGCTTGCCATATCCCTTGCTTTGTCTTCCAAGTACTTCCGAGGTAGGCCCAGTACGCCGTTCCGAGTTTGCTTCATGCGATCCAACTCTTTTGCTGAATCTCCAACCACAACTGCAATCTTGCTCAAGGAAGGAAGAAAGCCAGAGAAAAGATACGGTTTTCTCCCTTCAAGAGGGCATCCTAATATTTCCTCAAACTCTTCAATAGTCGGTACCATTTGGAAGTCCCCAAACGTGAAACACCTCAACGACTGGTCATAGTATTGGGCGAGGGATACGACAGCTTCCGTAACTACTTCCGCGGCGGTCAAATCTAGAATCTTCCTGTACACTTTGCGGAAGGCTTGCCTTTGGAGAGGTCCCATCAATCGTCCCAATTCCTTGAGGCTAGTGGCATCTAGACTTTTAACCTTGACTTGATAAAACCTTTTGCCGTTTTGATTTGTCCCCATCATTTACCTAAAAAAGGGGTGGATCAAGACTCCGACATGAATGATGCGATGCGTATGCATGAAACGGAAAGAAAACAAGACAAAGGGGTAATTCACACATACGAGACCGCAGAGACCCAATTTTAATGCTACGTTTTGGGCATGATGGCGCCTCAACGTAGCATTAAAAAGGTTACGTATTACTCTAAAGAGTCCAAACATTACTAGCAAAAACCAAAACATGCATGAGAAAGAATGGCACATGAGCGTGTTTGCTCTTTGCCCCTATTTGGGAACCTATGGGATAATAACTATGGGTCTCTAATAACTACTTCCCAACCATTTATAACTCACATGGCTGTTTTCTAGAGGTATCATCACTCAAGATAATAATATTGTGGCGGTATGGAATACCAGCGACAACACATTATAAAGAGAGAAAGCTCTAGACGAGGTTTCACTATTATCAAGCAAGTCGGAGACCTAGCATGATGATAGATTCACCTCCACTCCTTAAATTCCCATGAACCCGGGTGTAGGGCCCCTTTTCACTCAAACCCGTGGGTGCTTAGAATGCAGTGTAAAGAATGCGAAATAGACAACAATTATTTACATTTTACATAGTTCAATAAAAGCACATCCAAAGTTCACAATTCCACAATTCCTAAAATAGGCCTAACTCACAAAAAAAAAGTCCCCAGTGGAGTCGCCAACTGTTGCAACGTGCCCTTCGCGGGCGAGCGAGGGCGAGGCTCACGGGTGCGCTTTCCAAAGGAGGAAAGGTGCACAGAGTCGCCATCAACGTTTATTTGTGGAAAACGTCGGAAAAACCGAAGGAAACCGGTCAAAATGAAAATTCTAGGTTCGGGAGTTGTATTTACGCTTGAGGAAGGTATTAGCACCTCTCACGTTTGTCTCAAAGGACAACAACCTATTTTTTAGAATTGTGGAAATTGTGTTATGTTACCTTTTATTTCTTTTTATTTTTTGAGGTCGACAAAAGCGGGGCTTTTGCTCCTACGTACCCTCCTTTGGAGAGGAAATCAGACCTACGTAGTTCTTACTTACGCGTGAATCAAGTGATTCTTTTTTACTTGAAAAGTGATCATTTTAAGGCGTTGGACTTTAAAAATGATCCATTTTACTTGGTAAGAAAACTGAAATGATAAACTTTCGAAACCCTATTTTTGTGGACGAGCTTGACTAGGCGAGTTGATTTTAGCCTTAGTTTCACTTTAGTTATTAGTCAATTCACATAAGAATGAGAAATCCCAAAGAGAAAACATCCGATTGATATTTCGCTTCATTTTACTAAAAGACATTTTTTGATTATTATATTATTATTTTACCTCTTTTTTGATTTCCAACGTGGTTACGGCACGACCGAATGGTCGGAATTCATTTTAACCAAAATTACCGGATGATACAATTCAAACGATCGGTGGAAATTTATTTTATTTTTACATTAAGCGAGAAATGACTTAAATAAATGGCTTAAGCACGTCAAAAGGGTGTATAAAAAGTAAATGAAAACGAGAAGAAAAATACATGAAACAAAATGTGGACCACCACGGGTTCATAGAATGAATTGAAAAGCTTGGTTTGAGGTACTTACCCGTTGAAGACTGAAGAAAACGAAGAACGAACGATGAATCTTGAAGAACGGTCGAAAATCTTCGCGTAATTCCTCACGGAAATGTTACGAAAACGTTTCGGAAGCGCCTTGGCTTGAATTTTCTTCACGGAAACAATTTTTCCAAGCAAATTCGAAAGAGAGAGAAGTGCCTAAGGGGCTGAACCCTTTTCCTTCTCACTTCTTCCCCTATTTATAGCAAAATAGAGGAGAAGCTTGCCGCCCAGCTCGCCCAGGCGAGTAGGGTTGCTTCCTCCAGAAGCAACAGCCTTCTGGAGGAATCTTCTGGAGGGCCCAAGTGGGCCAGATTGCTATTTGCACCCCCATTTTTACTAAATGCACCCCCCTTTCTATTTTTTTGCAATTCTTTTTCCGTAACGTTACGAAACTTTACGAATTTCGTAACGATACCTATTTTCCTTCCGCAAGGTTACGAATCCTCATGGATTATATATTTTACTCTTTTTTACCTTTCGAAGAAGCCACGGAAACTCACGGATTGCGCAAAAACACCTATTTTCGACTTCCGCCACATTACGGAATTTCACGGATCGCACAAGCCTGGTTCCTTTTGATTTCTGAGACGTCTCGGAACTTCATTTATTGCATGTCATCAAGTAATAATCCCCGGACGAAATTAGGGTATGACACTATCTCTCCCTAGAAGTCAGGGTACTCGGCCTCCCTAAGCTGGACACGCCTTTCCCTATGGAAGGACCATTCTTTGATGGCCTCGAAGCGCTGCTGGTGCTTGGCACTCCGGAAATGGCGACTGTCAAAATCCATGGCAGCACTGGAGCCTTCTCCAGGGGTGTCCTTTCTGGACCTCTTTGTGGAGAGCTTCTTCGGAGCCATCTCCTGTGAAAACAAATATTCAGAAAGTTAGTTTACAAGGAATTGCCTTCTTACAAGCAAGAAATGCCATACAACTCCTTCCAACTCACAAAAACCAATGTAAATTTAGGGCAAAATCATGCGCCTCAAGGCATTTTGCTACCTAGGTCACACACATGCATTTCCAAATATTTTGCTAACAAAAACGCACTCCCGCGTATCTAAGTATTTCTGCTACCTAAATCATATTTTATGCATATTTGTACTTTCACCTAACATGCAAAACATATACATTTAGTAAGGCAATTTTGCTACCTATCTAATCATACATACGTGTTTGCCAGGTATTTTGCTACCTATCATACGTACAATTTGCAAGGCATTTTTAATACCTACCTAAATCATTTGGAATGGCACATTGTTTTTACTATATGTTTGTATTTTATTTACATATGTATTCATACCCTTGAGAAGAAATTTCATGCTATATGTTCATGTATATTTGCATTTTATTTGACAAGCAATTTCATGTTCCATGCTACCATTTTGGGAAGCTTTCTTCTTCTCTCCCCCCCCCCTTTTTTTTTTCTGTGCCATACTCAACATATATGCATATTTGTAAAGCACTTGGCTACCTATTCATTATATGTATGCTTTATTTGACTGGTGTTTACCTCTTCTTATCCATTCTATATACACATGTACATGGCGAAGTGCATTTTCACACCATCTAAGTGCCACGAAACCATCATGAGGTATCCCAAACCAAATGCTGTCCTAACGGGGAAACCTCACATTCATGCTTTCTTGCACTCAAAACCAAAGGCTTGGATTCCTAGGTCTAAGTCCTTATTTTTGGCACTTATTCTAACCTCTACAAGCTGTCCATATACACAAGTCAGTCCCACAAACTAAAGCTCACAAAATCATGCCTAAATGCCATTGATGCATTTCATCGAGCACTTGGTGAGCGCACCTTAGGTATGAGAAAACAAGGGGGATGGGGGCAATGTGATGTGCCCAACCATTTTAGAACCCACATTAGGCCTGAGGCCATCCCACACAACCCTCAAATTCAGACAAACAAGCGTAAATCCAAGCATACATTGTCTCATGAAATTGGAAAAAATTGAACAATTAAGGCACTTAAACACATCAATGGAGAGCCAAAGAATTAAGGGGGAGTGCACTTACCTGTAGGGAGTGAATCAAAGTGCAAAAGGGAAAGAAAAAACCCAAAAATGGAAGCTTGGGGGGCTGTTATTCCTACTGTTTCCGTGAGCAATGGGGTTCTTGAGTGAGGGGGGGGGGGGGGGGGGGGAGTTTTGGGTGAAGAAAACTTACCCCCCAACCCCTTTTCATCTAACTCGTGCAGAGGGTGCTCGCCCAGGTGAGCTGACCCTTTTTCTTTTTTTTGCTAAAAAGAATTGCAACAATTTTGTGTTCCTTATGGGCTTATGCTTGTTTATTTTAAGTTCCTAGGATAACTAGGCATATTCAGTTATAATTTTTAGAGAAATAGCTGAATAAATAACAACAAGTAGAAACTTAAAGGATACTAGGTTGCCTCCCAGTAGCGCTTCTTTAACGTCTTGAGCCGGACGCGTGATGATGGTCTTCTGATCCTGGACCTAGCGTCTATTCGCATCTGTCCCCTAGGTCTCTGGAAGCAGAATGACGTTACGCAATAAAGATGTGACCACACCCCTGCTTACCCTGGTCTCTCTTGGTCTTCTATTAGGTGCGGCATCGGCCTTTGCTTAACGCAAGTGTTTCCCCGTCTTTTCCTACAAGATGGGAATATGCATGGGTATGTGCATGCATGAGCAGTTTTTAAAATGCAACAATACCGAGCAAAGTCCATTGTGTTCATTTTAATTAAGCGTCCGCAAAACCCCTAGGGACTTGAGTGAAGGGGCTTGAAGCGAAAATAGACACAACACAAGAATTAGAAAAAGACCCATCAATTTTTCGTTTTATTAAACATTGTGACCCGAGCTTACAAAGGATAAGAAGCCTAAAAAAAATGCAAAAACAATAGGCAACGATCCTCTGAATTGCCCCAAGTGTCAAGCGTAGTATCGCTTGACGACATCGGCGTTCACTGGCGAGGGCAACTCAATGTCATCCATGTTGGCAAGCACCAATGCTCCTCCCGAGAATGCTTTCTTCATGATGAAGGGTCCTTCGTAATTCAGAGCCCATTTTCCCCTATGGTCCTTCAGGGCTTGGGATACCTTCTTTAGCACCAAGTCTCCCTCGTTGAACTTGCATGGGTGTACCTTCTTGTCGAAAGCATTCTTTACCCGTCTTTGGTACAGACGCCCGTGGTTCATAGCCGTCAGCCGTTTGCCCTCTATAAGGTTGAGTTGGTCGAAGTGCATTTGGGCCCATTCTGATTCTTTCAAACTGGAATCTACTAAAATCCTCAAGGATGGAACCTCCACCTCGAATGGTAGTACGACTTCCATTCCGTACACCAATGAAAATGGCATTGCCCCAGTTGAAGTGCGTACCGAAGTTCGATAGCCATGTAGCGCGAAGGGGAGCATCTCGTGCCAATCCTTATAGGACACAATCATCTTTTGAATAATTTTCTTGATGTTATTGTTTGCCGCCTCCACTGCCCCATTCATCTTGGGCCTGTAGAGCATGGAGTTGTGGTGCTGGATTTTAAAGTCCTTGCACATTTCCCTCATCATCTTGTTGTTCAGATTGGTGGTGTTGTCCGTGATAATCTTCCTCGGCAATCTGTACCGATAGATTATCTCCTTTTTGATAAATTTGATGACCACCTTCCTCGTGACACTGGCATATGAGACGGCTTCGACCCATTTGGTGAAATAGTTGACTGCTACCAAGATAAAATGATGCCCGTTTGAGGCTCTGGGCTTGATGGCCCTGATGACATCTATTCCCCACATGGAGAAGGGCCATGGCGCCGCCATGACATTTAGGGGTATGGGTGGAGCATTGACGTTGTCTGCGAACATAGACCCTGAGCCGCTTGGCGCCGAAGTCAATGGCCTCTCAGGGAACATGGTGAAAGGAGACATCATCGATGAATTTGGCCAATTTATTGATGTAAGCCTGGTAGGGTATCAACTTATGATCCCTAGTCTCCTACTCTCCTCTCAGTTGGTGAATCACCAGAGCTGAGTCCCCGTAGACCCTGAGTCGCTTGGCGCCGAAGTCAATGGCTGCTTGGACCCCGAGGGCACATGCCTCATACTCGACCATGTTGTTGGTGTAGTCGAAACCTAGTTTGGTCGTGAAGGGTATGCATTGATCGTCGGGAGAGACCAAAGCTGTTCCAACCCCGTGGCCTAAGGCGTTCGATGCTTCATCGAATCATACGACCCACTTGTCCTTGTCCTCTTCTTCTAGCTTCCCCTCGAATAAGGCCATGATGTCCTCATCCGGGAACTCGGGATGCATGGGCTGGTAATCATTGAGGGGTTGCTGAGCCAAATAGTCTACCAAGGCATTTCCTTTTATCACCTTTTGGGTAACATAGACTATGTCGAACTCGGATAGCAACACCTGCCACCGAGCGATTCGTCCTGTGAGGGCCGGCTTTTCGAAGATGTACTTGACCGGGTCCATCTTGGACACCAACCAGGTGGTATGGTTCAGCATGTACTATCTCAGACGATGGGACGCCCACACCAAAGGTGCAACATGTTCTTTCCAAAAGGGAGT
Organism: Glycine soja; assembly: GCF_004193775.1. Taxonomy (NCBI): domain Eukaryota; kingdom Viridiplantae; phylum Streptophyta; class Magnoliopsida; order Fabales; family Fabaceae; genus Glycine; species Glycine soja. The sequence continues at coordinate 20,279,454 of NC_041020.1, read as the reverse complement.
AGTTCATTTCGCAGGCTGTGAATTTCTTACTTAAGTAATAGACGACCCGTTCCCTCTTTCCGGAATCGTCGTGCTACCCCAACATGCACCCCATTGACTCTTCCAACACTGTCATATAGAGGAAGAGAGGTCTTCTAGCCACCGGTGGAATTAGTACCAGGGGGTTCATGAGACATTGCTTGATCTTTCCAAACGCCTCTTGACAATCATCATTCCAACAAATGGACTGATCCTTGCGCAAAAGCTTGAATAACGGCTCGTAGGTAACCGTGAGCTATGATATGAACCTGGCGATGTAGTTCAAGCGCCCCAAGAAACCCCGAACTTGCTTTTCGGTGCGTGGCTCCGGCATTTCGAGGATAGCCTTAACCTTTTCAGGGTGAACCTCTATCCCTTTTTGGCTCACGATGAAACCTAACACTTTTCCCGATTTGACCTTGAAAGTGCACTTGGCTGCGTTCAAACTTAGTTGGTACTTTGTAACCTCTCGAACAACTTCCGTAAGTTGGCGAGATGCTCTTCTTCGATTTTGGACTTGGCGATCATATCGTTCATGTACACTTCGATTTCTTGATGCATCATATTGTGGAACAAAGCCACCATCGCCCGTTGATAGGTTGCCCCGGCGTTCTTGAGCCTGAAGGATATCACCTTATAACAGAACGTTCCCATCAAGGTGAGGAACATCGTCTTTTCCATGTCCTCTGGTGCCATCTTTATTTGGTTGTAGCCCAAGAAGCCATCCATAAAGGAAAACAAAGCGAAATTGGCGGTGTTGTGCACGAGGACATCAATGTATGGTAAAGGAAAGTTATCCTTGGGACTGACTCGGTTCAGGTCCCGATAGTCTACACATATTTGCACCTTCCCATCTTTCTTTGGGACATGGATTATATTAGCCACCCACTCAGGGTATCGAGCCATGGCTAAGAAGCCCACATCAAATTGCTTCTTTACTTCTTCTTTAATCCTTAAGGACATTTCAGGCTTCATCCTCCTCAGCTTTTGCTTCACCGGGGAACATCCAGGATTTAAGGGGAGTCTATGTTGTACAATGTCAGAGTCTAAGCCAGGCATATCTTGATATGACCAGGCAAAGACGTCTTGGTAGTCTTGTAGTAAAGTCTGATGCAATCCTATCCCGCAAGGGCATTGGGTAGCAGACTCCAAGTAGATTGGGCTAGAGATCCAAGGGAAGGCCCTAGGGTTCTCATGAGCCTTAGGGTAGATTTCGAGCCCATGGGCTAAGTATGAGCCCGCTTATCTTTGTAAATATTAGAATAGGTTTTTCCTTCGTTTGGGCCTTGTATTTTGGCCATTCTAGTAGTATAGGGTTTTAGCCTTGTATTTCGGGGCATTTTGAGTAGTCTTTGTAGTAAGGACTTTTTTTTGTATTTTCATGTTTTTTGTCATGGAGGTAAGCTTAGCTATTATAGGGGGTGTGTAGCTAAGTTCTAGCTTCTCATCTCAAGGAGGTGAGCTTAGCTATTAGAGAGGTATGTGTAGCTAAGCTCTAGCTTCTTTAGGAATCTTCTTAAGGAAGCTTCTCAAGGAGGTGAGCTTAGTTATGAGAGGGGTGTGTGTAGCTAAGCTCTAGCTTCTCAAGGAAGTTTTCTCAAAGAAGCTTCTCAAGGAAGTTTTCTCAAGAAAGCTTCTCAAGGAAGTTTTCTCAAGAAAGCTTCTCAAGGAAGCTACCTAGTCTATAAATAGAAGCATGTGTAACACTTGTTGTAACTTTGATGAATGAGAGTCTTGTGAGACACAACTCAAAGTTCAACTTCTCTCCCTTTTTCTTCCTTCAATTTCGTGCTCCCCCCTCTCTTTCTCTCCCTCTTTCTTTTCCTCCATTGAAGCATCCTATCTAAGCTTCTTATCCAAGGCTCATCTTGGTGGTGAAGCTCCTTCTTCCATGGCTTATTCCCTAGTGGATGGCGCCTCCTCTCACCTCTTCTCCTTTGTCTTCCGCTGCATCTCCATGGTGGAAAATCACCATTAAAGGACCTCATTGAAGCTCAAAGATCCAGCCTCCATAGAAGCCCCACAAGCAAGCTTCCATCAAGTGGTAATCAGAGCACAAGAGCTTCAAGTAGGTGCTCTTTAAACCTCCATTAATTTTTTTTCTTTACCTTCTCTTCCATTGTTGTTTCTTCATTTTTCTCCATGTATCTCCTCACATGTCTTGTTCTAAATGTTGTTAACATGATTCTTTAGAGTTTCCACCGATTAAACTTGCTATAGAAGTTAGATTTGATTTTCTATGGTTCAAATTTCTTGTTCTTGTTCTTGAACCATGAATTGTGTTGAGTTTAGGTTCCTTTGAGTTTTGTCTTGTTATTTTTTGTGGCTGAAACCTAAACCATAAATTTCTTACAAAAATATTAAAGTAGAAGAAAACCTCAAAAATCTAGAGTGACTTGTTCACCTATTGTAGTTTTGTCATAGAAGTCATGTCTAGTCATGAAACTTGTCACATAAGATTTCTTATGTTGTGCTGAATTTTATTTTCTTGTTTCTTTGTCTAACTCATTTGTTCATGAGTGTATGAAATTCTTTTAGCCTATTATTTGATTTGAGTCAAATCTTTCATTTTAATTAGTCCTTAACATGTTCATGCAAAATTCTTAGAGAGTCTTTGATTGTGAACCTTTTCTTGAACTTTTAGGTTTCTTTATGATTGTGTCTATTGTGAATTTGAGTTTTGGTGATTGAATTGCTGGCTGAAATGTTGATCCTAAGTGAATATTGAACTCTGAAAACTGTGGTAAACAATCCTAGTGAGTTCAACATACATAGGAAGGTTGAAAGTAAGCCCAAGGCAATCAATATACCATGCTTAAAGAAACAAATCGCTGGTGCTGGCAGCTTGGACATACAAACTTGTAAAACTTACTGAGAATTGGTTACTTCGAATTTTGAGTTGAAATTTTTACTGAATTTTCTAGACATCTGGAAAAAAGTTATAAAAAAAGAAACAAGTGATTTGGATAAAAGGAAATACTAAAAATCGCACAAGTTGGCAAGAAAATCAGTATCCAGAAAAAAAAAGGTGAAAGGGAAGGGTGCTTGTTGTTTTGGCTCAAAATTTATTCTATAATTGGAAATTTCAATTCAAAATTAGTGTGAAGACAAGTGCCAAAGCTAGAGTTTTGTTGAGTCTTTTTTTTTTCAGTTTTTTTACTCTACTCTAGAGCCATTCTAAGTTTCTCTTTGAGTCCTAGCTTGCTTCTATGTCCTTTTCATTGCTTTAATTGTTGAATAATCCTTGAAAAATTGTCTTGTTAAAACTCCATTGGTTTAGCTTTCATTTCATTTTTTTTGGTCTTTGTTTCCTTGTTTGTGGGTTGCCATATAGGGAATTGGAAGGAGGATTGGTGCCATCCCTTGAAGAATTTGAGTCCAGAAGCAAGGGGCCAACCACCTTAAGAGCTATTGGACTAAGAAGCACTCCAAATTGAGTGAATCACCAAAGAGAGAACAACCACCAAAATTGAGGACCGTTTTGTAATTTTGTAATTTGCAATTTAATTACCTTCATTGCTTTCAAGTTTTTGTAACAAAAAGGCCTTTCATTGGAAGTGTGTTGGGAGCCTCCAATAGGTTACCAAACTTCCATTTGTGCGTAATAATTTTAGGCAATTTTTACTTAGGATAGTGAGTGTTTTGTTGGAAACCTTGAATGTGGTCATCCAAACACTCTTAGGATTCACCTAGTTTACATTTCTTGCTTACTTTCATAGCTTATTTCTTTTACCTTCCATTGTCAAACCGCCTAGATAGCTTGCATTTTACCAATTAGTTTTTTTTTTTACCTTATCTTTCACACCTCTTTTAGTGTTTATTTGGCTAGTTTCAACCATAGTTTCTTTTACCTTTTGTTTTTAAACCTCCAACAAGAAAGAACCACAACTTAGGAACCAACATGAGTCATCATTCATCTAGTGTTAATGGCGAGGGTACTAGTCATAAAGACCCTTTATCTAGAATCTTAGATGAGTTGAGTTCCCTCAAGTTATGGAAAGAAAAACAAGAGAGAAAAGAAAAAGGAAAAAAAAGAGTGGAAGAAATAAGTCAAGATGAAAGAAAGAAAATAAGAGAGGAAGAAAGAAGAAAAATAATGAAAGAAATGAAAAGAGAAAAACATGCCTCCAATAGTAGTCATAACTCTTGCAAGAGCCTAAGTGAAGAACTTCGTGACTATTACGAAGGAAGGCATAGGTCACATCTTAGACCTCACTCCCATAGAAGAGAAAAGGAAAGAAAGCCTCAAGAGGCTAACATTAACCTCTCATACTTCCATGGGAAGGACAATGTAGAGGCTAACTTAGATTGGGAAATAAGGGTAGAGCAACAACTTAAAAACAAGTCTACTTCAAAATCTTATGGCTCTCACTCTTATCCAAAGAAAGACCAAGGTCAAGGCATCTTAGGAGTGACACCTTCTAAGCCCAAAGATGATAAGGGGAAGACAATAGAAAAGCAAGCCCCTAAGGCTAGTATGCAAGAGAAAACTAGCTCTATAAAGTGCTTTAAATGTCTTGGAAGAGGACACATTACTTCTCAATGCCCCACCACAAAAACCATGATTATGAGGGGCCAAGAAATTTATAGTAGCCAAGATGAGGCTACTACTTCACCTTCCTCTAGTGAAAGTGAAAAAGCAAAAGGGGAAGAATCTAGTGGAGAAATCTACCCCCAAGAAGAAGGACAACCATTCGTGGTTAAAGAGAAGTGTAAGGAGGTAAGTGTCTCCTCCAAGAGTTTAGCTAAGAAGGAAACTCATTTTACAATAAAGACAAACATTAAAGAAACTTTCCCTCTTAGACAACCTCCACATTTTCTCTTTTGTAAAAAGGCACTTGCTAGCATTGCCACACCTCTTGGGCTTGAGTTTATTCCTCAAGTAAAGAAGTTGTTGGATGAGGGTTTGGTTCGCAAGAGCTTAAATCCTTGTGCTTTGTTGGTGCCCAAAATAGGTATTATTAGGCACCAAGTCCCTAAAATAGGTGGTATGATGAATGTTTTGACTGGTGCAACACTCTTTTGTAAAATCACTCATGCACCCAACATCTTCATGATTTGTGTACATAGGGACCCATTAGGTAGGTTTGTTCTTATTTTTAGTTTCAATACAAACTTAGGTACTCATATGGGACACCTTATGTTTGTCATACTTTTTGGTAGGAATAATCAATATGAAAATAAGGAAAAAGGTATGTTTTATTGCGTTACTTTTCTTAATTTTTCAAATAGTGATCAAGGGGTTCCCATGAATCCTAAGAGAATAAAGGTCATTCCTGAGTGGCCCACTCCACCAAGTATAAGAAAAATTTGGGGCTTCCATGACTTAACAAACTTTTACAAAAGGTTTGTCCCATATTTTTCTATACTTGTAGCACCACTCATTAAGTTGGTGAGAAACCATGTTCCTTCAGGGGAAGATGCCCAGGAAATGGGTTTTCAGACCTTACCTTTCTTCAACATACCAAACATCACTAATACATATGTTTTTGTTCTTTTTATAGGTGTTGAGGGAAGGAGCCCAGAGTATGAAGAACCTCGGGATTTGAGGTCAAATCCTTTCCAAGGTGGAGGGAATGATGCAATCCTATCCCACAAGGGCATTGGGTAGCAGACTCCAAGTAGATTGGGCTAGAGATCCAAGGGAAGGCCCTAGGGTTCTCATGAGCCTTAGGGTAGATTTCGAGCCCATGGGCTAAGTATGAGCCCGCTTATCTTTGTAAATATTAGAATAGGTTTTTCCTTCGTTTGGGCCTTGTATTTTGGCCATTCTAGTAGTATAGGGTTTTAGCCTTGTATTTCGGGGCATTTTGAGTAGTCTTTGTAGTAAGGACTTTTTTTTGTATTTTCATGTTTTTTGTCATGGGGGTAAGCTTAGCTATTATAGGGGGTGTGTAGCTAAGTTCTAGCTTCTCATCTCAAGGAGGTGAGCTTAGCTATTAGAGATGTATGTGTAGCTAAGCTCTAGCTTCTTTAGGAATCTTCTTAAGGAAGCTTCTCAAGGAGGTGAGCTTAGTTATGAGAGGGGTGTGTGTAGCTAAGCTCTAGCTTCTCAAGGAAGTTTTCTCAAAGAAGCTTCTCAAGGAAGTTTTCTCAAGAAAGCTTCTCAAGGAAGTTTTCTCAAGAAAGCTTCTCAAGGAAGCTACCTAGTCTATAAATAGAAGCATGTGTAACACTTGTTGTAACTTTGATGAATGAGAGTCTTGTGAGACACAACTCAAAGTTCAACTTCTCTCCCTTTTTCTTCCTTCAATTTCGTGCTCCCCCCTCTCTTTCTCTCCCTCTTTCTTTTCCTCCATTGAAGCATCCTCTCTAAGCTTCTTATCCAAGGCTCATCTTGGTGGTGAAGCTCCTTCTTCCATGGCTTATTCCCTAGTGGATGGTGCCTCCTCTCACCTCTTCTCCTTTGTCTTCCGCTGCATCTCCATGGTGGAAAATCACCATTAAAGGACCTCATTGAAGCTCAAAGATCCAGCCTCCATAGAAGCCCCACAAGCAAGCTTCCATCAAAGTCACCAGCTTGTTATGGATAGAGGCAGTCATGCCCGTACCCACCTTTACCTCCTTCCTTTCGCTGCCAACACCAAGATCTACGACCTTCGTTTCCTCTTGGTGTGGCTTCAACGCCCAGTCCTCTTGGGCGACCATCCTTTCCATCTCCGAGGATAACCCTGTGTCGTCTTCTTCCTTCTCCATCTGATCTGCCTCTCGCCTGAAATCAACGACTGAGTCCTTGGTATCAGTACCTTCACAGGACTCGTCGTTGGATCTGTATCGCAGCAGAAAGAAATAAATATGCAAATGAATGAGGAAGGGTGAAGGGGCAAGAATAGATGAGCAAAAGATCTTGTATTATTGAATTAAGTAACGCCATATCAAAAGGAAAACCCTAAAGCCTAGGCCCAACCATAGGGTTCTAAAACTCATGGCTTACATTATGCTTGCCAAGGAAACCTCGGGCCATTCCATGACTTTCCAGTTTCCCAGCTGGAAACCCGGGAGACATGGTTGCACAAGGTCGGGACACCCTTGCGGGGATTTATTGTGCACCGCAGCCACTTCCTCTTCGCACCTCAAGCCTGCACTGACAAAGCTTTCATTGAGGTGACAGGGAAGGGCCTCCTTCACATGTGCCCTTAGCTGCAGGCCAGTGCCCCCGTTTCTCTTTTCCCAGCCGGTCTTCCTTATGTTGGCCCGTGTAGGCTTATATCCCAAACCAAACCTTCCGGAGTTCTCTTTGAAATCCACCAAGTCGGGCCTGCCATCATTGTTCTTCCCCAAGCCCGTGCCGGGCTCATAACCATTCCCTAGCATGCCACGGGCCACCATGATCGCTGCACTAGACATGCGAGGACACATCGGGAGGGACTCCATCGAGGCATTACTCACTATCTCGAAAGATTGGAAGGCCGTTCCCAGAGCTTCTTCGGCGGCTTCGACATAGGGCATGGAGGACGGGCAACTTATCAGAAGGTCTTTCTCTCCCGAGATGATGACCAAAAGGTCCTTCACCACAAATTTCAATTTCTGGTGAAGCGTCAAGGGTACTACTCCCAGTGCGTGGATCCAAGGTCGGCCTAATAAGCAACTGTAAGCGGGGTTTATATGCATCACTTGAAAGGTAACCTGACAAGTGTGGGGGCCTACTTGGACCAGGAGGTTGATCTCCCCCCTCACCTCCTGGCAGCTCCCGTCGAACACTCAAACTATCATGGCGCTTGGCCTTAAGTAGGACGCATTGAAAGGTAGCTTTTCCAACGTGCTTTTTGGCATCACATTCAAGCTCGAGCCGTTGTCGATGAGGACCTTGGCCATAACAAGGTCCATGCACTTGACGGAGACATGTAGGGCCCTGTTGTGCCCCCGTCCTTCAGCAGGGATCTCCTCTTCTGTTAAGGTAAGATAGTTATTGGCGGTAATGTTGTTGACTATCCCCTTAAAACCCTCCATAGAGATGTCTTGGGCTACGTGGGCCTCGTTTAGCACTTTGATCAATAATGCCCGGTGAGGCTCTGAGCTCATGAGTAGCTCTAGGAGGGAGACCCTAGCTGGGGTTTTTTTAAGCTACTCTATTATCTTGTATTCGCTTTGCTGGATTATTTGAAGGAATTCATTGGCCTCTTCTGCTGACACCTCCTTTTTGTCGGACTCCATTTTCTTGTTGGCGAACCTCCCAGCCGGCACATCCTCCTCCAGAGCGGGGGTCGCGTTGCTAGCCGGTCCTTCATTTTCCTTTCCTTAGCCTTTCCCTTAGCATTAACGGGCCGTGCTGGTAAGTCAGGTGTCACAAAGATGCGACCACTACGGGTCACGCCACTCAGCCCTGTGATGTTGGTTACCTTGGCCGAGAGTGAGTCAATACTGGCGGTGTCTTCTTTCTTCTTGCACGGGTTCAAAGGGGCATACTTCCACGGTACTGCCTTGCTGCTTTTGTAGGGAAAGGGGGCCGACCCTCGGCTTGATGCCATGGGCATGCCTTGGTGCCGTTGGGGTGCAGAGACCCGGGTGAAATGTATCACCAGGGGTTTTGGTTTCTTGGGAGTTTCCATGTTCGCGGATTGCATGCAGACATGCTGTTCATTCTCGCTCCAATTATTGACTTCAAGTTGACCAAGATCGATCATACGCTGCAACAGCTCCTCCGTTGTCGCGTATGTCTCCATGCCATGTGGCAGACCCGGGTGCATCAAGTAGGGATCCTCTTTGTTCCCGCTGGGGGGAACCACACCTGCCTCTTGCAAGGCTTCAAAGATAAACCTTCTTGAGGTTATCACGTCTCCCATATGCTTAGGCTATCGCGACCCACACACCTCTACTGCGTTCACGTTGAGCCCATCCTCTTGGAATGTCAGCCATCCTGCCTCGATCAAACTTTGAACCTTGGTTTTGAAGGTGAGGCATTGCTCAATCGAGTACCCTGTGGTTCCCCCGTGGTATGCCAATGTTGCGTCGGGATTGTACCACTTGGGAAAGGGGACTTGATAAGTTCATCCCAGGGTTACTACCGCCATATGGTTGGACAGTAGTGATGGCAAGAGGTCCCCATAGGACATGGGGATCGGGGCGAATTCTGGGGTTCTCTTTGCCGGAGGGCTTCTTCCGACGTTGTAGCTTGTGCTGGGGGAAAATTTGTTGTTGGGACGAGACTGGGTTGGAGCCGGCGTCGGAGGGGAGACCCTTGGTGGTGGTGCGGGCGTCCTTGGTTGGACGGGTGCCAAGGCAGAAGAGCCTCTGGCGTGGACCGCAAAGCTTGAGTGATATTGGGCATACTGGTGGGTGCCGTGTGAGGCCGGTTGAGATTTAGGCCAAGCTGGTGTGGAGGTGACAGCGTGGGTGTCGCCTTCCTTCTTCCTTGCCCCAGTTGTTCCCACCCTCCGATTGCTGGTGCCGACGGGAGAGTCGTAGTTGAACTTCCCTCTTTTCAACCCGACTTCTATCCTCTCACCCGCGAAGACGAGGTCTACGAAGCTGGAGGGCATATAGCCTACCAACTTTTCATAGTAGAACACCGGCAAAGTGTCTACTATCATTGTGATCATCTCCCTTTCCATCATGGGAGGTACCACCTGGGCCACCAAATCCCTCCATCTCTGGGCATACTCTTTGATGGATTCGTGCTCTCTCTTGCACATGTTTTGAAGCTGGGTTCTATCAGGAGCCATATCTGTGTTGTATTGGTACTGTCTAATAAACGTAGTAATCAGGTTCTTCCATGATCGAATGCGGGATGCCTCCGAGTTGGTGTACCAAACCACCGCAGCGTCGGACAAACTGTCTTGGAAGAAATGCATAAGCAACTTCTCATCCCTTGAATGCGCGCCCATCTTTTGACAGTACATCTTCAGATGGTTCTTGGGGAAAGTAGTCCCTTTGTACTTGTCAAAGTCCGGTACTTTGAACTTGGAAGGGATGATGACATCTGGCACTAGGCACAAGTTCGTCGTGTCCGCAAACGAAAAGTCACCAAATCCTTCAACGGCTCTTAACCTCTCCTTGAGGAGGTTGAACTTTTCCCTCCTTTTCGCTGTCGGAGGTGGCCCTCCTACAGATTGGTTGTACTGGGCGGGGTTGAGAGACCCCCGCTATGTTGGGTTGAGGTAGCGTGTTCGGCGCCAGTCCTTCGGCGGTGAATGGGGGTAAGAGTTATCCCCCCCTTGAACGTGCTCCCACAGTCCTTCGTAGGCAACCCCAATAGGTTGTGGAGGGGCATGATCCATGTTATCATGCAATGTTGGTGGTGTAAAGTTTGGAGGCAAGCCATAGGGGAAGGCATTCCGATTGTACCCTGGATGCAGGCTATTGGCTCATCCTGTAGTGTCTCTTCGTCGTCCCCTTATGTCTGCAACGGGGAGGTGTGCTGGGCTTGTTGCAGGTTGAAGGACTGGGTCCACTTCAATGGTGATACTAGTAGCGGCGGCTGTGGCAGCGTTAGTTTCCATCAGCCTTTTCATTCCTAACATGGCTTCCATCATGGAAGCTATCTGATCTTTTAAGGCCGACATATCGACCTTCATTTGTTCTTGCACCTCTTCCAAGTCTGCCATCGTTCTAGACTTGGAGCGGGTACGATATGGGTACTTTGGAGTGCGTTTAGTTATGGTGTTTCCACCGGTTGAGGCAAAATGTGGTGAGTATACAACAAGGCAATTGAGTATGAATGCATGCTAGAAGTAAATTGTCGGTATTGGATTCACACTAGTCTTTTGAGCAAACTCATGGGTTCAACCTCATTTTATTCAAAGAGAAGAAAAAAAGTTTAACTAGTCAAGATCCGAGTGATAATACGAACGCCCTAATGGTTCCTAATTATATGGGTCATCAGGTCTATCATATGCTGACAATAGCTGAGGAGCCCATGGATTTCCTCGGGGGCCGAGTATATGTCCACCATCACCTTGGCCTTTGCAAGTAATCAGGGAAGATCTTGACTCCCGTTCAAAGTAAGGGCAAATCGATCCATCCACATCGTCACTTCTTAGTGCAATGAGTCAATCACCCTTCCCCTTGCCTCCTTTTCTGCATACACTTGGGCGTACTCATTCGCCACCTTATGCTCATGGGCTGTTGCCAGATCCAGTTCTTCTTTGTACTTGCCGATGATGGCTAACATGTTTGCTTCGGTCTCGCTCAGCTGCTGAGACAAACTCCTTTTGGACCTTAGACAAGTCTTCAATTCATCTTTCAGAATCATGCCTTCTATTCGTGATTGATCCTTTTCTTCTCTCTGGAGTTTAAGCTCGTTGTTGCTGCCCCACAAAGCTCCTTGGAACTTTTCTCAGTCGTGTTCTTCCTTCCGGGCCCTCTTGGTTTCTTGCTCCAAGGCCTTGGCAGTGGCTATGTTGATGTCTCTCAGTTCTTCATTCTCCTTTCGGATTCTGACGGCTATTGATTTGAACTTTTCCTTGACCGCTTAGGCTTTCTCAAGCTCCACTTTGAGGGCTTGCACCTCTTCACTTTCTTTTAGGGCTTCAGCCTCCTCCTCCTTAGCGGCTCTCAGCTTCAGGAGCCA